>NC_066343.1:30583657-30728030 GCF_022539315.1 Serinus canaria
ATTTGGTCTGGCTGAGGTGAAGTTCATATTCCCACAGCAGCCTCCACCCCCAAGCTCTGTGCTTTGCATTCATAGCTGCACAGGTACTGTCATCAAAGCAGAGCCTTGGCTGCTGCTGAGCTGTGCTGGCACAGCACCAGCCTCTCTCCCCAACATTCCACCCCACACAGGCTGGGGGTGGGCAGGATCCTGGGAGGGCACATAGCTGGGACAGCCAGCCCAAACTGACCAAAGGGGAATTCCACATCAGAGGATGCCTGTGCATGTACAAAACCTAAGGGAAAGGAGGAGGAACGTGTGGCCTTCATTGCTTATGGTGTTTGCCCTCTGGACCATCTCCTTTGTGTATTGAAGCCTTGCTTCCCATGAAACATTCCTCAGACATTGCTTGCTGGTGGGAAGTAGAAAATAAAATCCTTTGTGCTTTTTTCATTATGTTCTGGTTAGGGTTTTTTCTTTCTTTTTATTTCCTTTTTTTTTTTTTTTTTTTTTCTTTGTGCTTGCATGCCCAAAACAATTTATTTCGCTTTATTTGTGCTTTTACAGTGCTGTGCTCTGTATTGGTATGCAGCATGTACACCACATGGAGTGAATGCTCCCACAGCCTGGGAAGAGGTTGCCTACAAAAGTCTATTCCTGATGCTTTTTTGTTATCAGCAGAATTAACACAGAGTTTTTTTCCCCTGGGTTCTGGGAAATGTCCCTGAAAATGAAAGTATTTGTTCCTCACAGCAGGAATCACCCCAGACAAAATGCAAGGGAAGCCTCTTCCTGATGCAAAGCCTATAATAATTTATAAAAAATAATTTGTAAGCATCTGGCTTTACATTCACTTTTTAAATAGGTATCCAATGCCTAAAGCTCTAAAGCTGTTAATACATTATCAGAATCAGGGCATAGGGTCACAGAGAGACAAGAGTAGCCAACAGAAGCCTTATGACTTTGGGAAAGGCAGTGAAATATGCTGTAATTTATACAAAACACAGGAAAATAGATAGAAGTTACACTCTTAAAAACTATGGAAGCACACTCATATGTGGTAAATGACTAAGTATTTATAAAGTAATTAATGTACCTACCACAAAAGTAAAAACAAACCTTGAAACAGGAAAGATTAATGTTTCAGCATGGTCTTGAAGATACAAACTGATAAAAGTATTAAAATCGTAAATAAAATCAATGTTGCAAGACCCCCAGACTCCAGGCAGCTGGAGGAATCTACAAGAAATATATTTAACCTTAAACAAGAAAAAGGATTTCATTCATGAAAGAAGCCAAAACGAGAAAATATTAAATTGGAAGTTTGATCTCCCCAAGCAGCATGTTTACCAAAGACATCTAGAACATTATATGAATTGATTCAACTTCTCTGTGATTTTTGCCCCAGGGTGACAGATTTTCAAGCAAACACACAAGAAATTTAAAGTATTGGATTATTCTTGTGTATTCCAGAAATTTCCAGCTATGTTACAACTGCACAATACACACAAGTTTCCATTTCCTGCATGTAATGAACCCTTCATTAAAAAGATGAAGAAAGGAAAGAAGAATCCTCTGATGGTAAGCAGCCTACAAGAAGGAACAGCTGCCCTCAAGGTTCTTAATTTAATTTTTCTATCCAAATTCTTGTACTCTGGTCTCAGAGCTGAGTACAATGCAGGCACAAGAAAGCCACGACTCCTTTCACTGTAGAATAAAGAGATATGTCTGTTGTGGCAATAGTGCTTTGAAAGTGACGAGCCCTGCATGGTGTATCTGGTTGCAGTTTCTCAGGAACATCTACCTTCAACCTCACCATGCAAGTGCAGGAAAATGGGCATGACTTGCTGGTCTGTGACATGTGGATTGAAGGTCAGGTTTCATCTCAGAACAACATGTCTATCCCAGCCCCAGTATCAGTCCCCAAGGAATAGAATCATAGTGTGGTTTGGGTTGGAGGGCACCTTTCAAGATCCCCAGGTTCCTGCCTCCCTGTCATAAGGATGTCTGTAGAATGCTAAATAACACTAACCGGGGAAAAGGTAATTTAATGGCCACCCTTTTGTTTGTGGTTCAGTTTTCTTTATGATGAGTGGGGGAAAGAGTCTGCCTCATTTCAGGTAAATCTCTTCTGATAAGAGTAATGTTTTCCCCTTGCTATCTCAGCTTCTGAAGAGATTAAAATGAAAAGAAATATGTAACAGTGGTTGCATACATTTGCTGCCTTGAGAGAGGTGACGTGGCTGGCTCGGAGCTGCAGTCAAGACAATGGAGGTGGAACAAGCAAAGTTAAAGGCAAGTATAGGCAAATACATGACAAGGTTCTTGCATCTATAGATTGTGTTAGTTCAGGAAGGTCAGAAATTACAAAGAAGTACGGTTTTGTATAGTGCTTTGTAATTTCTGTGGGCATATGGACCCACTGAGGAACACATCAACAACAAAGGATGGTAATCTGCAATCATTTCTTTCCTTGCTCCTCTGCTAAAGCATTTGTGTCAGATAAATGAATTTTTCTGCCTGTGGATGACAGAAAACAGAAAAGAAGTTTTTTACCTGAAAACCTTCTTTCTTTGTCTGTAGGTAAATTGAGTATATCGTTAAGCATAAATCTGCATAATTTCACCAACATAAAAGTGATTTCTGAGTGGTCTCAATGAGCTGAGAAACTGGCCTATGCATCCATAAGGGGAATCCAAACATGTGGGGGCCAGGAGAACCTATTAAACATTAGAGAAGATGCTGCGGGTTGTTAGAATTTCTGTTGAAATGGTGAAAACAGTGTCTGCAGTTATACAAGAAATGAAAATTTTGTCTAACAGCTCAGGTATCATCTAATTTTGGCACTTACACTTACACTCTTATTTAATATTATTTAATTTTGATATAATTTAATATTAGCTCAACTGTATGTTATTTCATACTAGCCCAAATGAAGTGCTCAACACTTAATTTTTTGTGTATTTCCTTGAATTTGTAGATTGGTTAAGATAAATGTCTATTTAAACCCTCTTTACTGGAGCTGAAGTTAAAAGTTTTTTCCTCATATTGGAATAGGTTAACAGGGCGAATGATTGTGACACAGCTCACACAGGGGATGCATGAGACCACTGCACCAAAGTTTTGTGTCTGGACCTGAGTTTCCCATGGCTGTTTCCCACAAAGATAACAGTGTGCCACACCTGTGCTTCTCCCTGCAATACTGTGAACCCAGAAAGACGTGGAGTGTTGGAAACATCTACTTAAAGCAGTGCTGTGACACCTGAATAGGAGGGTGTCACCGCACTGCTTTAAGCAGATGTTCAGTGAAGTATTCTGGCCCACTCTTAGAGATAAACGTGTGATAAGAAAAGGCAATATATTTGCCTAAATGAATAAAACTGGTGGGAAATTAGGAACTGAAGGTGTCATAAAGAAATGAACTGACTGCAGAAGCCAGTTGAGGTTAGATGACTGCTAAACCAGGCTCAGCCAGCTGACATTTTCGATTCAACTTACAGCTTTTAAAAAACCCTGTGCCTTAAAATAAAAAACTTGAGAGAAAAAGATTGGATGCAATGCAATGTGTAACAGCAGAAGTCTGTGTTTCAATTCCACATTTTTCTTCAGATAAAGAAGACTGTGTATCTTTCACCCCGGCCAGTTCTCAGACACAAGACAAACACAAGAGTCTGGCTAGAGGTGATTGTCTGCAGACTGAACAGAAATGACACCTTGGATGAAATGGAGCTGTTTTCTAGCTTGCCAGTGTGTCAAACAAAGATAACTGGGATGTGAAGTACCTGAACTCTTTAGCTGCATTGAGCAGTTTGGAGATCTTGAGAAACCCAGAAGATTTCTTAGCAGTTTCAAAGGTAGTGGGAAAACACAAGGCAGTGGGAGCAAAGGAGAGACCTTACAATGTTTCCACTGCTCTTTTAAAGTCTCCAGCCTGTGACATGTCACTGTCTTCACAGCCTTTTTTCAGAACAAGGACCCTTTCTCTCAGTGCTCAGAGAATAGGCTGTTCAGAAATCAGCACCTTTCTAATGGCAAGATGCAGGAATTTTATGGGGAGAAGTCTGTTGGGAAGACTAGCGGGGAGGTACTAATTGCAGCAGAGCCTGCACTTTGTGTGCCAGACATAAGGAAGGCTGATGTTCTCCATGCAGCACATGAGCTGTGCCACATCAAGAGAGAACCTGATGTCTAAAGCACTGGGCAGCAATCCAAAGAACATAAATTTTCTAATTTTAATTTGATTGGACATGTAGCCAAGGTCACAAGGTTATCGCTTCCTCCTGTTAGTCAGTGGTGATGTTTCTGCACTTCCTGAGACTACATAGACACTAAATTCCATGGAAGTGTGACAGCTCATGTATCCAGACTGCTGAGCCCATGACTTTTAACATCGTGCCAGAGCTGTGGTACCCTATTGTTCCTTCTTGCGAACTCCTTTGAGAGTTAAGGAAACTGTTTTTCTCTTTTTACCAGACAGACATTTGTACCAAGATGGGTGTTCACCTGTTTTCCTAGGTAGTAAATGATAGGATCAGGGGAAAAAAAGCCTCAAGTTTCACAAGGGGAGGTTTAGATCAGATATTAGGAAATATTTCATTCCTGAAACGGTTGTCAAGCATTGGAACAGGCTGCCCAGGGGAGTGCTTGTGTTGCCATCCCTGGAGAGATTTAAAAGCTGCACAGACATAGCACCAAGGGGCATGGCTTTGACATGGACATGGCAGTGTTGGGTTAACAGTTTGACGGGATGATCCTGGAAATCTTTTCCAACTTGAAAGATTCTGTGATTTCGTGATTCTATGATGACTCATTTGACACTATCTCAAACTGCTGGCATTTTTAAAATTGCATGTCTGCCTCCAAAAGGCTTTTCTTTTATAGACAACGGATGGAACTGAATCTCAGGGCATA
Organism: Serinus canaria; assembly: GCF_022539315.1. NCBI lineage: Eukaryota > Metazoa > Chordata > Aves > Passeriformes > Fringillidae > Serinus > Serinus canaria. The sequence continues at coordinate 30,588,548 of NC_066343.1, forward strand.
ACCTAAGGAAACAGCTTTTCTCATGCAGACAGGAAGTACAGCTTTAAATGTGGGTATCTGAATTCAGTTTATTTTTTGAGCTGATGGCACTTTCAGCCTGACTGTATTTCTTCTTGTTTCTGATGCATTGAATTCCAGGGCAAATTTGGGAAGAGCAGGCTACTGAAAGCAAACGAAAAAATCTGACAATTAAAGTCAATTTATAAAAACCTCTTAAAGAGATGTGATAGAAGAGCTTTTTGTACCAAGCCTTTGGAAATGTATCATTTCCAATGACAAAGCTAAAGGGACAAAATAAGAAGCTGGGAGAAGACTGGAAGGCACAGCTGTGACATCTGTGTGTGTGCCCAGCTAAGCACATTGTACCACAACACTTTCAGAATGGAACTCAGCACATAATACCTCTTCATGGTTGGACTCAATGGTCCTAAAGGTCTTTTCCAATCTAAAATATTCAATGGTTTATTTCTGGTCACTCACCAGTTGCTCCACTCATTTATCTCTTGATGCAGCTAAGCAACTGAAAGCTTATCCCATTCCCTAGAAAAACAGAACAGGTTTTTACTCTCAGTTATCTGGAATTGACCATGAGAAATAACATGGGATGAAGTACTGAATATAGAAAAGTGAGGCATAAATGGCTTTATGAATTCATAACCCCATCCACAGATAGCGCTGAATGCAAACTTACAATCTACCATCTTTCCCCCATCTATCCCCCCTATTATTTCCTATTTGAACAGATTTTTTTCCAAGTAATTTTCAGCTTCTTTCAAAATAATCTGTGTCTCTGTTGTGATTGCTTGTCTTAGCTCTTACTCCTTCTTGCAGTTTAGGTCTTGAGCAAGCCTTCACTTCAGCATGTAACGAAATTTACAATATTATTCCTATACTCTATGTCTCTGGTGATAGACAGGCTTCTCAGGTACTGTCTGGTAACTTGCTTGAAGGCGGGTAGTTGACCCTGACCCATCCTAGCAATGGCTTGAAGGCTCTAAACTTGTCCTTAAACCATATTTGTTGAGTTCATGGTGGTTGCCCACCTTGGCATTGAGAGAAAAGCTTTTCATTTTGTGCTGCTTTCATTGCTCTTGTTTTGCCCTGTTAAAAGGAACTGCTTTGCTACCCCAGACCCTGCACACAGACTGGCACTATCAACCACAGCACCTTCTCTGTGTTGACTTCAAAATGCCTGGTAGCTGGCTGTCATGGTTCTAAGCCCAGCAGGAGATGAAACCAGATGCAGGCACCCACTCAACCCCACATCTCTTCCCACCTCCCCAGTGGAACGGGCAGAAGAATCAAAATAAAATTTGTATCTTGAGATTAGAACAGCTTAATAATTGAAAATAAAGTAAGAGACAGTAATAATGGGAAATTATAATAATAATGATAAGAAAATGGAAAAACAAGTGGTGCAGAACGCAATTGCTCACCACCTACTAAGCTCACACCCAGCTCCTTCTGCGTATTCCCTCACTGGCAGAGCATCAAACAAGGAAAAAAAAGTACTTGACTTGGAATAAACAAGACTTAGCTGCAACCCAAAACATTAGTTTATTATCAACACCATTCTCATTCCAAATCAAAACAGAGCACTGTAACAACTGCTGAGAAAACTTGGCTCTACCCTAGCTGTAACCAGGACATAGGTCTATGTAATATGGCTGGAGTGTGGACTCAGCATTCATGGAACCCCCAATGCATGGCAGCAGAAGGCTTTCCAGAACGGGAGAAGATATGGTAGGATGTTCATAGGTTGTCTGAGACTGGCTGCCAGCAGTGCTGCACCTCCATGTTTGCCTCAAGATGATGTCACCACAGGATGCCATCCCACTAGAAACACAGGGTCCACCAGATTGTTTCTGCTGACACTTGTCAGCAGAAAGTGACTCATCACTGTCACTTTCCCAGAAGTTGGGTCCATGTGCCCAGAACTGGCTTTGAGAGACCCTTGGAAATTATGGTTTTAACTCTTCATAAAACCGCATAATGCATTAGTGTAGCACAAAAAATGTTGCACATGGTAAAATAAATCACAGATCTTCATTCTAAGCATCCAGTTAAAATGTTCTACAACTACTACTCTTATTACTAGTAGGAAAATGTTGAATATTATACTTCTTTAACAGGTTTTTTAAAGCTGCATTTAAAAATTCTTGCCTTTTGCCAGGCTGAATTTCTGGGGTGCATGGCCACCAGCTAAAATAGTTTCAAAAGCCCTGGTTCAGAGCTTGTTTTACCTTTTGAACTGATGTTCAGGCATGTTTGTCCAATATGTATGGCACTATAAAGAGGTTCTTAACACCACTGTTATAGGTGAAAAAATGTTGCATATTATCAAGTCTGTCTGCCACTGCACGTTCACCTCTGCCACAATCATATGGCTTCCTGTCACCTTGAATAATATTTAAAGTCCTGGTTCAAAAGCTGGGTTGCCAGGTTGCCACTTGCCCTCTATTCAGAACAACAACTTATATCTCCCAAGTTTTCTGCCTGCCCAGGAACACAATGAATGTATTTCAGTGGAAGCAGTGATGCAGGTGTGTCTACATACAACCTATTGCTACTACAGCCATGTTAGAAATGCAATGTTTGACAATCATTTGAACTCACATACAGATAAACTTTATTAATGGCATGTAAGGGGAGTTTGTTGTTATCCTTACTCAGTCTTTTCCCCCAGAATGTCTTTGTCCCATCTACGTCCACTCCCTTTCTGTCACTCTGTCAGGCCCCAGATGTGAGTATCAGCAGATCATGGCACACTTCTTACTTCTGCCTCCTCAGGCAGTCATCTGGAGCTTTTTGAAACTTTCTACAGGCTCCCCAACTTAAGGAAAAGGAAACAAATTTCAGACAAGCCTGCATAGCTACTTACAGATAGCTTTAAGAATGACCTGAAATGTGGGGAAAGGGAATTTATCAAGAGCACCTCCCCTGTCTGTGTGAAATTTACTGAAAATTGCACTTTCCATTTCTTAGGTCCATTGGCCACTTCTCCCAGTTTGCATGGTCTGTGTCAGAAAGACTTTAAGGGGTTTTTGTTGAGGCATGTGCCTCCCCCGAGACACTTCACCCCCCACCTTTCCCCTTCCTCTGACACTGCCATTTCTTTCTGTTTTCCATTTTCATGCACAGTGTGGTCTGTATGGAACCCACCAAAGTCTGCCCAAAACATGCTGTACAGTCACCCATCTGGACTGTGGCTGGGTGCTGGCCTCTTGGTTCAGCTCATAGGATTGATGGCTTCTATGCCGTCCTGGGGTTGCACAGGCAACCTGAGAGGCCTTTGAGGATGGCTCAGAGCCTATCTTCAGTATCATGCTGGACTTCATTTGTATCTCCCATTCCCATAATGCCCACTCTCCTCCAGCCCTACGCCTGAACTTCAAAGGCTTGTCCAGCTGCCTTGTGAAGCAGGTTGAGGACTTAACTTCTCTTTTACTTTTAATTGCTTTTTATTCACAGTCAGAATTCATTTATCAATGTCCCTAGCTCTGATTAAAGACTATTTTCTATTGGATATAACTTTTCTACATTACTATGAATATATGCATGTACATTTAATTAATGTCGCAATGCATCTATATATTGATATATTTGTGCTGTATACAGCTATGGTGGAGTCAAGACACAGGCAATACCAGTCCAGCACAAAAACACCTGGAGCACAACAGTTAACCAAATCAAATCTATTTGCCATAAATTTTAGCTGAAAGAGGTGGATTTTTGTATATTTAATGTAAAGGCTTTCTTGCTATGAAATTCTTATGGAGCAGATAGGAAGGGAGGGACATCTTGTGCTGCCAACCAGCCACAGGGCAGCCTGAGAGCACTTGAGGTATTATGTGGTAAATCGTGATACTCAGGGCAAAAAAAGGTGGAGAGCATAAAATTCATGACTGGAAGAGGGGAGGGACCTTGGGGCATGTGGCTGCCTGCAGGTAAGACTTATAATTGTAGTACTTCTGTGTGCCCTACCTCATCATTCAAACTGTTAACCTCTTGATTCTAACTGCTTTTCAAGCTGCCTCTTGGGAAACTGACATATTTCCATAATTTCCACCAGCAGAATTCCAAAAGAGTCTGAGAGAGAAGTTTGCATTTTTTTCTGGGACACAGTTCATCTGACCTACTTTGCTACTTTAGGCTGATCAGAAAGGGAGTCTAATTTACCCAGAGTCACCTACTTGCTAGATGTTTTAAGTTATGTAAAGTGAAACATCCTAGCTCTGGGAAACTACACAGGAATTTGAGGTTACTAGCACCTGCACTGCAGGAAAAGCTATGAATGAGTTGAAGCACTCTGTCAGACAATCAAGGATACCTCCAAGATACAAAAAAAAAATAGTAGAATTGCAAGCTGGTATGATTTCAAGAACGGTTTTAAGCTGCCAGGGTTTGTATCTCAGGAAAAGTGTCTAGGACATTTCTGGCTATGAAAATCTATATAACAAATCCTGAGACACCTTAGTTCTTGTGAAGATTTATTGCACAGTAAAAAAAGAAAAAAGCAGCTACATTTAATCAGTGGTCTTCAGGCTGCCTCCTGTACCTCCTTTCACACAAAGTCATTTGTGAAACTAACTGTGATTGGACTACAAGGTAGGCTCCAGTAAAGTCTCTTGGGATGCCTTAATTGCTTGAGTTTGGCCTGCATAAGGCACAACAATGACTTTTCTTGTTTCATCTCTTACTGTCATTACCTTTCACCTAGAGCTTAAGGCAGAAAATGAAGCATGCAACTAAGGGATTTCACAGGATTCTTAAAAGTGAAATGGGGAAGACAGTTATTAATTTTTTTAACATTTCCCAGTCTTATTACATATTGTGTATTCTAAGGAGGTTAATGGCGTGCTCTTTATCTTATAACTAATGCTTGTTATTTTTTAAAATTGTGCAGCTGATGAATGCCTGCCAGAAGAAATTTTTTTTCTGCAGCGTGGTAAGGAATATTATTCTTTTGTTGAAATATAAGCCTTTAATATCTGCCAGCAGACTGTAAACCACCTATCAGCAAGGCATAGAGCAGAATCTTTTCCTTTGGTTGTAGATTGTGTTTGGAGGAGGAAATACAGGTTCTATAAAGGCCAGGATGTATCTAGTGGTGGTGGTGTGGGTGTGTGGGTTTTTTTCGGGTTTGTACATTTGTGGCTTTTAAGGAGAGAGGGCTGGGGTTTTTAGGTGTTTGGAGTTTTGTTTTGGTTGTTGGCTTTGTTTTGTTTTTTTCCCCATATTATTGCAGAAACGTGCTTATGAAATTAATGTATGTAGGGAAGTGCTCTTTCAATCTCATGGTCGTATTAAATGTTTTTGACAGAATGTGGTCTCTTGCTGCTTCCTGCATAAACAGACCAAAGACCATTAGACAGAAACTAGTTATACGAAGCAGTAACAAAATTATAATGCACAGTGGCAACTCTGGAAATAAGCAACTATAAATTAATTTAAGTTCTGTCTTATACTGAGGGTATGAATTAGAGTTCAAGATAAGTAAGATTTTTCAGTTAGGCCCACAAGATAATAAATCTAATGGAGGCTCAAGCTATCCCTCATGCAAAGTAGTTCTGATTCAGAGGTAAGAAATGAGGACTGAGAAGTGAAGAATTAGAGAAGACTGTTAGGTCTTTGAAAAGGAGATTTCACAGAGCAATCATATGGCTTTGTTGGGGGTGAAGATTGTCCTTTTTCTGTATGCATAGCATGGTTTGGTGATCCCCTGTTGATCCTCATGTTGTGCCACTGTGTGGTATTTTAATGATGGTCTGCTTCTGGTGGAATAGATCATGATCCTTCACTAAGGGAGGCACAATGTGGAGCACACAGGGCTGCCTACCACCCTAGCGCAGCAAACTTCAGTGATGCATCCCTCTGCATGATATTTTGATCTATTACTGCAGTGGGGCTTTTTTATGTAAACAATAAAAATCTCTCTCACTCCAGTGACAGTCAGACTCCTAGCTTGTGATATCTGTTCGCGTCCCCTCAGTCTGTGATACTTTTTGGAGAAATATCATTTACACATAAACCAAAAGCTGTGATGTGTGCCAGGGTCCTGTTGATTGGCTTGAATCCCTTCCTTGGAACAGTTCAGTCCTGAGATATGCACACAGGATGCCCACCACCTCAAATTTTACAATACTTCAACCAGATAAGGGATGAACTTTTTCAGTCTTTTTCCTGACAATTTGAAGATTTATTCTTGCCCCTTATGTGTGCTCCTTGGCCTGTTCCTTTTTTTTTTTTTTTTTTTTTTTTTGTGTCTTGATTTGTTTCACTTTGGAAAAAAGAAAAACAGCTTTCAAAATCAATAATAGTAATCTATGAAGGGCCTACTGGGTCCAGAACCTGCACATCTCCACAGTTTGCTACTGAGCCTTCCCTATCTTTTCCTGCCATCTGAGATCCATGTGCCCTGAAAACCCTAGTACCTTTGGTTGTGATTTTTGCTCTGGAGCACCTGTGGACAGTAACTGTTTTCTATCTTCCTATCCCATGTGCAGGTTTGTGAAACCACTGTGACTCATGTCTTCCACGACTACAGCCAAACCTCTAATGGTGGTTTTCTCCTTCTGGGAGTCTTCAGATCTCTCTGCTGTGGGGATTTGTAGTAAGTGGTAGCTCTTTGATGTGGAGAGTTACATCAGGGCAGATGTACTGCAAAATCACATCCATAGCACTGACTCCTGTCCATTCCCATTTTTCTTCTCCCTACTGATCCCTGCACAGATCTGGCTGCAGGTATGCTCTGCTCATCATACGGGCAGCAGTACAGTGCTGAGGAGTCAGAGCAAGCTGTCTTCCTACCTCTCAGCATCCTCACCAGATGGGCATTGCATACTTATGCTTACATCAGAGAATAAAAAGCACTTTGTGCTTAACCTGAAAAGAAGTTCTCAGCACCATAAGGTAGGCATTCTTGCAGAGCTTTTGTCCATTTGGGCTGAGTGAGACCAGAGAATCCTTAAAACTTGGTTGTTTTTGCATACCCCATTGTCAGCACTGGAAGTGTTAGACTTCCATGATATTGTTGCTGTTTCATAACTGAGTAATATCTCTGTAAAAGTGGAGAAGACCTCACAGTGAGACAGTAAGGCTGTCTCTTCTTTGTTTCTCCTCTTATTTAAAATCTCCATAAGACCATCTAAGCTCTGCCATTGGGTGGGGATTATTTTCCACCCAATTAAATAATTCCATTCCAACATGGGTAATAATCTTAATTAGAAGATTTGATAAGCAGAGATTGTTCTAGATATTCACCAGCTGTGCCTCAGAAAGAAAAGCACAGTATTCAGAAAGCACATGACCCTGCTTCTACGTAACTGTAATCACAGCAGGCCCTGTGCAAATGAACCCTGCAATCTAGTGAGAGAGCAGCTCTGCCATCACTCCCTTCTTTCACCTAAGAGAGGAGGAAAGCAAAGCCAGGGCAGAAAGATGAGATATGAAGGGGTGATCAGTGAGACTGGGACAGAGAGAGAATTCAAAAACCTACAACTTTGGTCTCCTCTTGTGATGAACTGAGACGTGGTAAAAGGTGCAAGCAAAAGATTGCTTACACCTGAAATTTCTCAGACACTAGTGACTGTATTGGGCCCTCAGGGCCTGACATACATACAGAATTCCATGGTTGTCTTAAAGCAGATTTTACTTGGACTTCAGTTGTGGAACTAGTGCCTGATGAAGCAAAGAATAATGTTTGTTATCTTTTTGCCATACCATGTGCCCATCATTCTGCAAAGGGCTTTCCTTCCTCACTCCAGAAGCAGCCAGCAGAGGGTACACATGGATTTTTGCCAACCTCCCAGCTCTTTCTACAGGCTACAGCTCTGCTCTTGGTGACTCTCTGTTTCTGTAGCTGCAATGATTAAATGCCTTCTTGCAAGATGTTTGCCCTGGCAAGTTCCACATCCTGGGGCATTCATCAGTGGGATATCATCCAGACTGTGTTCCATTCACAGCAATCTTCTATTAGATGACAGCTTCCTTTGTCCAGACTCTCCCTGCCCATGCCAGGATAGATGTGATGATAGAAGATTTTCTACAGCAGAGTTCAATGCTTCCTCTAGCTTCCTCTGCATGGTGGCCCTCCAGCACAGTTCACAGCCCAACAAAACAGCTGTTGTAGGTTTTACTTGGTCTATATCTTCCTGGATTCTGAGGTTTGTAGATAATATACATGTTCTTAGGTTTCAGTTTATCCAGTTGCGCTAGACTAAGCAAATATTTTCATCAATTTTTGTGAGTCAGGTCTCAAGCATAATACCCTTCCCATAATATCCTCATATCTATGTGAGTAGCATATCATTGTGAGCCATGCAGATTAACCAGGGTGTGCTGCCTGCATTGTTCTCTTCCTGTTTGGCAGAGTACTGACAGGGTCTAAAGCTCATTCTGAAAGAAGAAACGATCTGACTCATGGAAAAGACAATATGAAGTAGTCAGCATGGAAAAGGCAGTGATAACAGGCTCTGGCAGACAGAGAAGTTCTACTCAAGAATTCTTCACAGGTCACATATACACAGACACAAGCAACATGTGTGGTTCCCTGGAGAAATTCAGTTTTAAGTGAGAAATTTAAACTGTTGAGTTGGGTCCATGTCACAATGGGAAGAAAGAATTAGAGAGTCTCAGAGATCTGCTTATGCAGAGAGCATCCTGTTCCTGGAATACCTTCAGCTTAAAGGAAGTACTTTGATAAAGAACTGTGAGATACAATTTCCTCCATCTAACTGAAGAGACAATATTTCAATGACAAAATCTGTACGCAACTGTATTTCTCAGGAAAGATACAAAAGTTTTTTTAATGTTTTGTATGGAATTTGCTTATTTCTTGAGATGGCTTCAATTTCCTTCAGAAATGTTCAGGTGAATTTTTGTGGTAGTCAAACCCTTGATGATCCATGACCCAACAGATCTGTGATGCCTAGAATGAGAAAAGTGACCTCTAAACTAAAAAAAAAAAAAAATTGTAGGTAAGAATGGGCTCTGATGAGCCCTTGTAAATGACAGAAACAGGGCTGTGCTATTCAACAGAATGGACACAGTGTGTAGCAAGCAGATTAACTATGCTTGTGGTAATAAAGCTCAGTCAGGGGGAGGAGATGCTGATCAACCTGTGCTGACCTCTACTGTTTTCATTTCCCATCCTACTCCTGAATTAATTTCGGGTGTTTCATATTTTTCTACTTTTCTGTATTAACTAGGTCCTCATTAGGCCTGTGCTCTGTGGTTTTTCTGCTGGTAAAGGGATGATATTAATGAGAGAAACTGCCATTTAATTTCTCCCGGTCTCTCATTATTTCATACGCCATATATTCATAGATAATTTTTTTTCTTCTGTAGATTGAGACAGATTGATTTCCCTAGAGCATTGCTGGCTTTTGAACTCTGGAATTTTGCAGGAACTTCATGCCATGATGCTGCAGAAAAGGTGAAATTCAAGAACTTCAATTATTGTGTACCAGCTTTGCTTAGGAAGAAAAGTTACTATTTATAAGTTGGGTCTATTCAGAACCAATTGTTAAGGTCTGGAGAAAGAAAGTTGTTTATACAGGTTGTAAACAGAATTTCATATCCTTAAACTTTTAAAAAAATTTTTTTAGAGATACTTACATAAGTTTGCTTTTTATTCATTTCTTAACAGCCACACACCTGATCTGACTGGGTACCTTTCCTTTGATTCAATTGTGTTTCCTCTTTCTTTTATGTGACCGGGAATTTAGAGAACACATGCATTTCTCTGTGCTGACTCACACTCATTTCTTTAGCTGTCATCCAAGGATGCAGTCAAAGATAAGGTCAAAATTACTTTTGTTGCTCTATTGAAAGCCTTAAGTGCTAGCCTGGATTGAAAGATGCAGTCTTCAATTTTGTAAAAACCTCTTTCTTTTTTAATTTTAAACATGTTCCTTTCCCTGAAAAACTTTCTAAAGAACTGAGTTTTACTGTTTTGTGTGATAATGTGCAACCTTCTCCTGAAGTCTGACAGTTGGGAACAATACCTAATGGGACTGTCTGTCAATTATGACACCTTTCTGCTCAGCAGAGAAATAAAGAACAACCATTTATTTGAAACTGCATATGAACAGATATGGAAATTTTAATGGTGAATACTGTCAGTATATTCTCTTTTAATTGCTGTCAGATCCTTTTTGTGAGTTGTTTTATCACTACGGGTTTTTTCTGCAGGTTGGAAACTTTTGCTGCTTTAATTTGTTCTTCTGTTTTGTGTTTCTGTCCTATGTGATTTTACCTTGGACTAAATTCCTCTAAGAAAGTTCACTTGCATCCGAAGCAGAGAATATGTATTATTAAAGCATTCTAAAACATGATGGCTCTCTTTCATTTTTAGTTGCAAACAGTTTCTAACTTTGTGGCGTAATTTTTAACACATTGCTTTGCCCATCTTCAGTTATAGTTTAGAAAAATGTTTCTTAGTGTACTGAATGTTAGAAGTGTTTGTTGATTACCATTATGCATAGGGCTTTTTTTTTTGGGGGGGGGGGTGGGTTGTTTGTTTCTTTGGTTTGTTTTTTTTGTTAAGAATAATAAAGTCATTTAGTTCTGCTTAGTTTTGTATGTAACAGTAAATTAACCTAACTCATTACAATTTTCTAATTCATGCCAACAATCCCTAAAAAGATGAGTGGCATTTCTGGTTGTTTAAGAAAATGAAATCTTGAAAAAATATAGAAAAGCGTCACTTATTGCACTAAGATTATTCTCTCCTGAACAAGTTCTTCCTCATCTAAAGCATTTCAATTAGATATGTGGCTATTCTGACCCATAAGAAGGGACTTCTACTGTCACCTGTCTCACCAATTATGTCTCAATAGTCACAGTATAGCTTGTGTCAGTAATAGCAGACTTAGAAAAAATTTCCACCTGAAAGAGCTGTGGATGACTCATTGGCTTAAATATACTCTCTGACTCAACCAGTACCACTGTGGTGATGTGCAGAGACTAAGAAGTAGAGCCTTTTCCCAGGAGTCTGGGAGTCTGAGAGAAGGTGAGAGCGATCTACCTGTGGTAGACTAATGGGAGAAAACTAGAAGAGAAAAGAAGAACAGAACAAAGAACAGGATACAACTGAATCTCTCAGAAGTTGTCCATCTGAATTTCAGATCTGTTCCTCACACACTGAAGTAGACATCTGAGGTTCCAGACAGACTTCTGAAATCCCAGCAGGATTAAGGTATTTTTCTGGAATACCCTTGGTTTTGGAAGCAGCGTGCTTCAGCTCTCAGCCTGGCCCTGAGGGGTTCTCCCAGTGTGTATCCTGGTTTATTTTGGTTTGCCTTCAGTGGTGGCCAGTTGCTCAGGTACTGCTGTGCATGTACCTGGGAGAGTGGAGCAAAGCACCTCCAAATGCACCCTTCTGAAAGAGGGCAATACAAGCCTGTCCACTGCCCATACTTTTTGGTACTGTTTCATGTTTCATGTTCACTCTTCTTGAGAAACAACTCATGCCCAGGGAAAGAACAGATCATTTTTGTTTTATGTGCTGGTCAGACTTCATAAATAGGCAGAACGAATTATCCAGCTCTGCTCATGGCTGCCATAAGCTGGCACTTGCTCTTTTAAAACAGACATTCCTGCAAAGCTTTAAATTTCCTCATCCATTTAGAGCAGACAGTGCTTCTCATTTGATTTTTCTTCTTTTGAGCATTCCTGCTGTGAGAGGATTTAATAAGCTATATACTTGAATTTGTCCTAGAAAAGATGGGTTTGGAGCTGCCCTTTCATTTTCAGACTGTGACAGTTCTCATCTGGAAAATCTTTTTATTTTTCTTGATATATTCTTTTGTACTCATACAGTAGTCACTGCCAATTATGTTCTTCTCAGCTGTTATTCTGGAAAGTGTTTGTTCAAGGCTTTGAAACTCAGCTGGATGCACAGCTAAGCTGAAATATACAAACCTGTGTCCTGATCCATGAGATCACAAGACTGGCTTATGGTTTGCAACTTTTACAGATGATGACCTAGTTTTATTTGCCTTATGGTTTATAGCCATAAGCCTTATAGTCTTATAGCTCTTGGATATTGTTGAGTCATGTTATCTGGTTCTGTGCTATGATCCTGAAGGATGGATAATATTGTAATTTGTGTAAAATTGGATTTTTAATGTATTAATAGAAGTTCAGCAGCTTTAAGAGAAAAGATCAACTCTCACAGACCTGTCAGCAGTTGCAGACATCACTTCTAGGGTCTTAGAGATGTCACTGAGTCTGAGAATTTGGCTAATAAATCTGGTCCTAAAAAAAAAAAAAAGGAGGGGGAGAGTGAAGTATTTTAGAAGTTGTCAGCTCTCTTTTTTGAAGTGAGAGACAGCATATGGGCATTTCTAGAAGTCTGTGTGTCATATATGACTGCGTCTGTTCCAGTACTGGGTTTCCTTAACTAAACTGAGAAAATACCTGATCCTATACACACAATTTCTCTACCAATAGGAAACCAACCTAAAAGCAGACCTGCATATCTGCTACAGATATGAAAGGGACAATACTGAAAGGGACAAGACAGGGGCCTGTCTCTTTTCTGCCTGTGGATCACTTCTTGCTACTTAGCAATATTTCCTTTGGTCCAGGTTCAGGTAACTGTTTGGGCTCCTGGATACCTTCTCACTCACTCCTGTCTACCCAAGCCCTACAATTCACAGGTCTCTGTAAGGTGTTCTTCATGCCCAAGAAGCATGCCATTTGTAACTGCAAAATTACATAGGAACTGTTGCACAGGATTGCACAGGATCTGTTCAATGCAAAGTACATTACAGAGAAGGGGAATGATCAGAGATCTGTGAGGGCTTTGGGAATGAATAAACATACCTCTTCTTCTATGGAAAATAATAAATACACTGCACTATGGAAAACAGAAAACTAAGAAGGAATATGAGATGGTTCTGTAGATTCTTATGTGGTCTGGCAAAGGTGAACGGAGTTTGTTCACTGTTCCTTCAAAGTAAAGTTAAAGAGCAACACATGAATTAGAAGCTTCAAAACAGAAGGATTTCTTTTGTTCTTTATGCAGTTTATCATTAGTCATTATAACTCCTTGCTGCAGGATACTGTGCCTGTTAAAAGTTTACACAGATTCAGAAGGCAACTTGACAAATTCATAAAAAAAAATTAATTGGGGCCTCTTATATATAAAAACATCTCCTTTGGCTAGGGAAGTCCTTGAACTGCAAATTGCTTGTGATTAGGAGAGTATTGCTGCATGCTTACCCCAGTCTGCTCTCTCCAATACATTTGTTCTTGTCTAGTGTTACAGTCTAGCTGGGATAAATGGTCCTTTAAGTTAGACCAAAAATGGCCATTTTTACTTTAAAAGAAGAGATTGTGGGGACAGTGTTGGATAAGCCAACCCATAAGATTTCCACAACACTGCAGATCTCCTCAAGTTCCAGAAGCTGGGTATTATTTGTGGTAGAGAAATAATACTTTGCTCTCTCTTACCATGTTGCTGATTGCAATAGTGTGATCGTTGGTTATTTAACAATCACAAAAGAATTGTTTCATCCCTTCTTCAAAATATACTCAGGTAGAGAGATGATATCCCCCTTATACCTGAACACCTTCCAGTTGTGCACATAACTGATGACCAGGAGGCAGCTGGGAGAAGGGCTGCATCTCTTCTGGTCAACCAGAGTCTCAGTGTTATTCTCTTTCACCTTTCTTTTGGACAAGTTCTGTAATAGAGACATTTAAAACTTTTTCCCATGCTTGTAGAACTTCTTTAAAGGATAGGTTGATTTTGCTTGTTTTTTTCTTGGTTGATTAATGCTCCTTTAAGTCTCTGCTTTCTGAAACTCAGCTTTTCTCCCTATCAGGTCTTTTGATGTTTCTGTTTTAAAATTCCAATTGTTCCACTGCTATCTCCAGGGATTAAGACTTGCATTTACCTTTTAATTTCTAAAAAGATCAGGATTTTTCTTTTAGCATTTTAAATACAAAAAGAAATGTGAGTACTCTGACCCATAATTTAGGACTCCCCCCTACTCTCCCCTGCCTTACCAATTATGTCTCAAGTTTTACAGTTTAGCATCCTTGCTAATGCCAGTAATTGCAAAGTTAGAAAAAAAATTTCAACCATCATCTTTCTGTCCAACATGAAAGAGTTCTTTGCTCTTAAAACTCCATTTGTCAGCCCTCCTACTGATAGTGGCAAGGATAGGCAGTGCACTTTTGGGTGAGTAACACACCAGTGAGGCATCTGACATAAGTCTTTCTGACTTATGCTGCTCAGCCTTTTTGTCACAGGAGCTTTAAGGATGCATTATCACTTCATGAACAAGAGGTTTGTCTTATGCCCTTTACCTCTTTCCTTGGCTACTCCAGCTGAGAGCCTGGTGCTGCTTGTATGCCTGTTACAGACCGCAGTACAATCTCATGGAGCCCTTACAGCCCTAGAAAGGTTTGCTTTAGGTGAGAGAACCAGAAGTAGCTGCTGTCTGGTTGTCTGGTTGTTAAAAAGGATAACCAGCCCTAACACCCATGAGGGCAGTCTAGTTGGTAGTTTGGATATCAAATTCTCCTGGAGTGCCAGAAACAATTACTGAATAGCTGTGCACTCCTCAAGCCGTTCAGGTACAGTCGTGCTAGGGAATGACATAGGAACAGGGAGGTGATATAATCAGAGCCAAGAGGTGAGTCTTGTGGACCCATCCGGGGCCCTCAGCTCTACATGCCCACAGTGCCTTGTTACTGGGTTAGTTTGGCCTTTTGATGAGAGGAGCTCGAGTCTGTTTATTGCCCTTGCAAGCAGAATTAAATCATGGTGAACCAATCTGTGTGGATCATAACAGTGGTCCAGAGCTCCACAGGGCCCTCTGGCCAGACCCCATCAAGAGTGGACAGCACTCGTCTGTAGCAGTAGTGGTGGACATTCAGACCAGATGTGTAGCTCTCTGGGCACCCCCTCACAGAAGAAAAGCCTGTTGTCTGGCAGGGTCGAGCATATCTGGGCTTCCAGTAAGCACTGCTCAGAGCCTGTGTAGTGAAAGCATTTCTGTGAAGGTGAAGAGACAAAGTCATAAGATGGGAGACCGAAACATAAGATTTCCAAAACCTCTTATGGTAGATTGCCTGCCTGTGATAGAACCTCACTAATACCTACTAAGCCTTTGTGTAGCTCCAAGAGCACAGGGAAAGTCTGCTGACCTATCCCAACTCCTTCAAGAATGCACATTCATCCCACTCTAGTCACTGCTTTCTGCACAGAGCACTGAAGGTGTGTCCGTACCAGGAGTCAAACTTCTCACATTAGCACTGGAGCACCTGTGACACTTAGGAATGTTCATAAGCAGAAGACATAGATGGCAGTTTTAATGAAGAGGTCTTGACTCAAAAGTATGTAAATGCCTTCAATTTTTTTCTGCCTTTTCTTGTAGTTGGAAGGACTTGAAAGTGAACTTATAACATTGAGGAAGGGAGAGGTCAGTATTCCATAAAGATGAAGGCTCCTTTGGATATGTTAGTGCATTCTCCAGGGTGCTCATAACCTACAGCTGAAACAGAGAGTTCTCCATGGACTCTTGCTGCTCAGAAGAAGGAGGCAGTTTTATGTATCTCATTAGCATGCTTAGGGAAAGATTTACATATAAAAGTCTGCTTTGTTGGACAGGAACAACACAAGGTAGCGATATTTTTAATGATAAAAACATCCAGGCGCAATCTCCCCAGTGTATTTCCCCACAAATCTTCTTCATATTTACAATCTGCTAGATCATCCAGGAGACAGAATGAGTCATGTCAAAGCTACCCTTGGTGATTTACTGACTCCAAGCAGAGTAGGAGAACAGTGCTAAAAAACAAACTCAGGGAAACAGGCCATGTTCTACTGTTAAAAGGTACTAACAAAAGAGAGCGACTAAGGATTAACATGAAAACTGGAAGTCTTTAAATCAAGAAAGAAGATAAATGTATGTTGCACTTGTTTAGCTTGGTGTATGAGAAGTCTGAAAGGCTACATTAACTGTTCTAAATGTATAGGGCTTGAATACCAGTGTGAAGTCTGTATTAAAAACTGCTTTCAGTTTCTTGTGCCATGAAGAAGTACTAATTTTCAGGCCCACCTTATTTT
Organism: Serinus canaria; assembly: GCF_022539315.1. NCBI lineage: Eukaryota > Metazoa > Chordata > Aves > Passeriformes > Fringillidae > Serinus > Serinus canaria. Next base: position 30,604,635 of record NC_066343.1, read on the forward strand.
AACCCTGTTGTATGAATGTCCATGGGAATGAGAATCAGTTCCCAATTTTTGTTAATGCTGTTCAAATTCCTCCTCCACAGCCCAAATCCGCAGTAGCTGACCAGTGGGTTAGGGCAGTTTTACAGCTGACAGTAGAAAACAAGTACTGATGATCTGTGGAGCACAAAGACACTGCAAGTTAGAGAAACAGTCATTTACCTCTCAGGACAAGAATAGAGGGTTTATTCCTTCTTGTGCCCTCTAGAAATATCTGAGATGAGCAGATTCAGGCTCAACCAGCTCTGCCAGAAACAACTTCACTGTTGTGACATAAATACCTTCAGAACACTTTATGCAAAATTTTCAGATTTTTTTGTGAAAAAAAATTGCATATTATTTTTCAGTCTGGACAGAAAAAAAAATGAAATTCAGAATCAAAACTGCTTTCTGAAGTCTAAATGCCTTTATTTTTCTTCCCTTTCTTTTGTGTTCAGTAGGGATTTTGTTTTGTTAGTTTGTTGGTTTTATTGCTACTTAAACAATGAGGGATTTCTGAAATTATGCTTTTCCTTACAGCATATATTTCTGTGTCATTTTCTGAAAATTTCTTTTCAAAATAGGTGGTATATGTGTCATTCAGTAATTCAGTTTTGAACTCAGTCAGTTCTTGCAGAAACTTCTTTTCTGTGTTTTTTATGACATCAGAGATCATCTCGGCTCAATAAGCAATAAGAAATGTATAATTTAGCATGTGAGCAGCTAATAATGTAAACCTGTGAGTGATCATCCATTTCAGATTATCCTTTCAGGTTCCCTAATTTAGTGGGCTGGAGGGCTGTTGGTGAAAACCTGGGGAAATAAAAAGGAGATGTTTTAATACAGTATACCTGAGCACAATTTTACATGTTGAATACTTTACTTATAAATTTTTTATTATGACAGGTGGAATAAAGTGCAAAGATTGAGCAAGCCATAGATTTTCCTAGTAATTCATTGAGCAAGGTGTTTGCAGTCTGCACTTTCACATTGCTGGTAGGAGGGAGAAGAGATGCTGGCGCCTCAGCATACTGCAGCTTGCAGAGGTTTATCTTGCCCACACAGATGATTTTTCTTTCTCATCCTGTTGTCAAGGTAAAGAATTGCTACTAATCATACATTTGGTGAGCTATTACAGCAGAGTTCCTAGCTTCCTATCTTTCGGCACAGGTGACATTTTCCCTGAGAAAAGGGATAAATATCAGCTGACCCCAGATGAGGATGTCCAAGAAGTTTGAACTGTGTGCTTTATGTGCAGCCATTACATTCCCATAACTGCAAAATTATTGGTAGCTCTTGTTAAAATAGATTTTCCCTTTTATTTGTATCTTTCTTTCTTTTATTAATTTGTCCATTTGGGAGGAGGAAAATAGTTATTCAGAAAATCACCAGAAGGAAAGTGTTGGCAGGAGAGACTGGAACTGGGGCAGTAGAGTCTAGTCTAGCTGTGTTGTCTAAACCCAAATTTCTTTAGGTTTCATGGCCAGATTCTGCTCTGTGGTAAAGCCATGCTATTAAAACCATGAGCTAGGTAGTCCATGAGCAAAGATTTAACTCTCCTCCTTAAAAATTGAGAGGATGAAATGATTATGGCAGTGATAACTGCCTTTCAATTAACAGACCCTTACCACTGCTAGCCAGGACAAATAGGTAAAAGCATAACTTTGCTTAGAACCTGGCTGCTGAGTCCCAGGGACAGCAGATGGAAAGAAACTGAATTGTTATCCTTCTGAGACTTGGTCTTGGATTGTCAGTAAAGTGCAATTTGAGCCCAAATAGCATATCTCAGTTAAAAAAAAAAAAAAAAAAAAAAAAAAAAAGGCAATAAACATTTTTTAAGTGTTTCAGAGGTCAGCATGAGACCAGCATTTGAGACATGCTGTTCTCACCTGCATATATACCTTTCAACTTCAGTTTGTGGAGGTTTTTCCAGGCTATTACTCCTGCTCTGTTAGAAATGATCAGGCAGTGTTATGAGAATTACTACACAAGGAAACACATTTGCAGCGCAGCAAGGTAAGACATCCAAACTTTCTTCAGACAGGCAGATGATGATGATGTCCTGACTTGTTGAGGCTTTCAGATCTTCAAAGAGCCTATAATTTTACCTTCATTTCCCAACAATCCTGGAAAATCAGCTGTACAGTTCCCTCTGATTCAGTACATAGAATTCAGTACTGTGTATAGGGCATTGTCTCCTTTATGTCAGGATAAAGGAATGTTCTGCCAACACCTAGAACTGGTCCCAAGCCTTGAGGAAAGAAGAGATAGCAGAAACCACAAAGGAAAAGAGGAAGAATAGATGACAAACTTCCAGGTCTTCCAAAATATTAGGATTGATAGGATTGTATTATGAATCTGACAGCATCCATCTTATTTCTTCTTGACTCCCTAGTGCCACAGGGAAGGTATCTAGATTTTAGCAGAAAACTAGGGACAAAATTTTCTATGTAATTTATATCTGCTCCATATGACTGAACCTCTTTCAGCAGTGGTGCAAATATGCACAAACTTACCAATGATGAGGTTCTAAAACCATAACTTCACCTGACTATTCTAGCACTTCTCACCTGTAGGTTGGTACGGGCTTCCCAGACATATCCTCCTGCAGACGCTCTTCTGAAGATCTCAGTGAAACAAATGTATTCAAATAGACTGACTGTCAGGTCATCAGAAATGCCACTTGTTGACATATGCTTTTCAAAGTAAAAAGGCTACAGTGAGCTTGGACAGAAAGCAAATCATGGTGACTGGTTCTGTCACTTTTGGGAAAGGAGATGGTGTGCCATGGGATAGATGTTTTCCATGATACAATTAGCAGTTTTCTCTACTCTCAGCATCCAGGATGATACATGTCAGGTGTGTAGCTCTGGCTAAATGCTTTAGAAAGTTTCATGTAAACCTGCTCAGTTGTTTTGAATGAGACTTTAAATCTTCACTGGCATGTTGCTGCCTGATATCCAAAAGAAATGGACTGTGAAAGGAGAAGGGTAAAGAGGAAGGAGTTTCTGGTGAGAAAGTATGAGTGTATTGAGATGTGTCCAATCCAGATGCAATGGATAACCTGGGAAGAAACTATGTGTTTGTCCCTCGTGTATACACAGGGCCCACAAAATCTAAACAGCCAGGATTCCTTTCTCTCACCAGCTTTTCAGCCGTCAGTTAATAATTGTATCAGCAACAGCAGTCAGTCTCAGAGATTTTTTCTTGATAAGGCAGAAGATAGTTCCAGGTCAGTAAATCAGAGATTGCTTTGATAGTTGAAACAGCTTTAAAAAAAATCACCAATTTCAGAGCATAAAGGAAAATTCCTATGGAGTTCATTTTTCTATCCTGTAATGACTAGACTAAAAGAAGCATAGCATTTATGAATCATCCAGAAATCCTCATAATCTTCCTCTGTTTTTAAACTAATCAAAGTAATTTTCCATCCTCGGCCACTGCTCTGTATCTTGGCACAAGATGTTAGCCTTTTAGCCTTTAGATATGCAATTCACATTGAAATTTTTATTGATTTTCTCCATGCTGTTTAACTCCAAAGCTCGGTTCCCCGTGGTCTTCAAAGCTCTATTCCCTGTAATAGTAAAACAGTTACAAGGAATATCTAGTGCATCTATATGTTCTGTACATGTATGGTGTGATTGCTCCAAATACTGATGGGTTTTGTTTCTTACGGGACAATGGTAGAGCTGCCTTTCCTATAGTACATTAATTTCTCCACGTGTAGAAAAGAAGGATAGTTTTCTTTCCTTCTTTAAAGACAGCTGTAGGGCAGAAGGGATGTGTCTAGTTTGCTAGCATACCAGCCAGGGAAAATAAGCTAGTTTTGAAATCAAATGGTTAACCAAAAAGGATAGCAGTGCTTCTGGCTTCATCACTGTCTCTCGTTTCCTCATCATGGTTGTGCCATGTCTTACACATTACCTGCCCTCTGCACATGTTACTCCCAGTTCTGTCGCATGCAGGGCAAACATATCTAACCCATCACCCTCTGGTTCTTCAGCCCCACGTGCCAGATCTTTTCCTCCCAAAGTAAGGAGAAAGAGCAGAGTGGAAAAACGGAATATGTGCCACTTCACAACCGGCAGTCAGAAATTGGTGTATGATATATGGCAGAGACACCAGCCTCAGCTGTACGTCTTTGCTGCTTAACTAAACACTTGCTGTTCTCCGAGTCTCCAGTGTTAAAGAAAGGTAAAGACATTCCTCACTTGCTGAAGGCCCAGATAAATGGCATCATCTCTCTGCCACTGTTGCAGGGAAAGGGGTTGCAAAGCCTGGGAAGAAAGTTTAGCTTTTTCTTGCCAAGAACAGCTCATTCAAGATGCAAGGTGACACAGCAATCAGTGTGATAGATTGTGACAAGTCTGGCAGACTAAAAATTCTCAGGAGAGATGCTGTGACAGCTTCAGGTTGTAACATTTGCCCATTTTCCTGTTCTGCTTCTGTTTTCTGTAAAAGAGAAAAGTTCATTTTGTGAAGGTTTTTTTCAAATAAAAATGAAGATTATTAATGATGACGGTGATGACGACAGCATTTTTTTTCTCACTTCCAGAACTGCAAAGCATCAACAAGATACATTTCTCATTATGCCTTTTGAAAGGATGTCTGTATTCAAAGATGAAGGAGAAGAAAGGCAAAGTCTGATTTCTGGACTTAAAAGAACTCTCATAAAAGGCAGATATTTAGATCAGACTGAAATGGCCTGAAACTATCTTTATTATCCTGCCATTCAAGCAGTCAGCTTGCCTGCTTGGAATTCCACACATCTTATAGGTAAACATATTCTTTGGTTGTGCTCAGTGTCTGCATGACTCCTCAAGTAAAGTATTTTGCAGTCAGTGGGTTGGATCCATACACTGGGTCAAACTGGGTGTAAGGTTACTCTCTACTGTTCATTTCTTTCACTATAAAGGACTGTTGCTGGCTACAATCCTTGTAGCAGCCGCATTATGCAACAATAAGCCACCATGTAACTTAGAAGCTCTTTAGATAGAAATTAGTCTCCATAGAGAATTGCTGGATTCTCGTAGTTGGGTGAACAACCAACAACACTGGCTGATAACACCTATCACTTTCCCAAAGTTTTCAAGCAGGTTGCACTGGATTTCTCTTTCACTCTGGTCCCACATGGAATGAAACACCCAGATGATGTGTAGAATTGCAACTTAGATAGATTGGTGTTGTCTTAGGTTGCAAATGTAAGATGCGGCTGGGGGTGTGTATTCTATCACCATCTGTTAGAGGAGGGGCAGTTACCTTCTGTTAATTTGGCAGTTTTCTTTATCCCTTTTATGATCCATCCTCCCTCCAGGAGATCTCTTCTGCTAATGGGTGTGCATTAGCAGAAGAAATCTCCTGGAGGGAGATCAATTCTGCATTGAGTGTCACTGCATGACTGATAAAATCACATCATCCCATTGTGAGATGCTTCACCCAGAGGGAGGAGCCAAGCATTCCTACTTGGATAGAATCTGAGATTTGGAACACCATGGCAGCCTTTTCCCACTGGATTCCCAGAGGAGCAGCTTTCTTCTCCACTGGATTCTCAGAGGAAGACCAGGCCCATCTACACTACCACTGAACCTTCAGAGGAAAACTGCACCCTTCTACAGAATCACTGCTCACCAGAACTACACCTGTCACCCCAGGAGGACTGCAGTCACCATTTAATGAGACTGCCAGCAATACCCTGATCCACAGGGTGTATTCTGACTCTGCCAGTGTTGTTTTGTAAAACTGCATTTTTATTTTCCCTAATAAAGCACTGTTATTCCTACTCCCATATCTTGCCTGAGAGCCCCTTAATTTCAAAACTATAATAATTCAGTGGGAGGGAGTTTACATTTTCAAGGGGGGCTCCTGCCCTTCTTAGCAGACACCTGTCTTTTCAAACCAAGACAAGGGCTCAAAAAGCTGAACAGAGGAGGGAATACATGTACACCGGTTTGAAGTAACTGAATAGAAAAAGAAGTTCCTATTGCTGCAGAATGCACAGGCAGCATTTACACAGAAGACCAATATAATCTGTAACAAAACAGGTGGGTCTACAAGACCTTATCTGTTGCTCTGACTGAAGCTTTACTAATGATCATGTGAAGCTCATTATCATGGCTTTTGCTGGCCTCCTGGTCACCTTCCTTAAGTTACTTCCCAAGAGACACCGAAGGAAGGGTGGAATATTCAATCAGGATAAGCTATGAATTTCTCATCTTAGTTAAAGAGGAAGTGCTTCTGGACAGAAGAATGGTGTGATCCTGAGGGAAAGGCAGTCGATGTCACTGGGAACCTGAGAACAGTCTGGTGTGTGATGGTGCCATGACTCTCAGCTGAGATGTGCTGGGCTCTCACCTGTGTCTACAGAAGATGCCTCAGCTTGCACACGCTCTGATTTATCCCTGTATCTCTTAGGACTGCCCTGTTCTTTCATCTTAACTGACATGAGTCACACAAGGACATTTAGGAATCCTGTGGCAGGACAGGACAGCTCACTCATTCTGCTTGTACTCTCCTCTGTTTTCAGCTGCAATGCACTCAATATTAAACATTAATGCACAATCTCAGCCTTCCCTGCTGAAAGAAAGAAAGAAAAGCTGTTGGAATCTCTGTAGATTCAAGAAGGGGGGAGCATTAACTGTTAACAATCATGCAAAGAAATGAATGGTTCTTCTCTGCACAAGGAACTTTTTTTCTACATTTTCTAAAGAGTAATTTACCATGTTTTGCCCAAATAGTGGTTTCTAAGCAGATGAAGTGTGAATTTTCAGTTATTGTGATTTGTGTGTGTGTTGTGATTTGCCTTTTAAGCAATGCTGCTTTTAATTTTTTATGTCCTTTAGTCTTCCTTGAAAGAAAAATTAATTTACCATCTTCATTCAATGCATAATCTTTCTCTCCTGCACTGATGTTCACAAAGCGTTCTTCTGAAAACACTCTGTTTTCTTCTAGCAAATTCTCTCTTCACTTCAGTGCTGTACAAGTAAAATTTGTTTCAGCGGCATATAAGGGGAGATCTCTTTGTATAACCAGTGGCATTAGCATCTGAAAGTCTCTAAATAATGGGTACGTGGCAAAAAACACCTGTGTCATTCTGCTTTCACAGGGTTGTGAAGGGATGAGTTAGCCAGAAAACAGCTTTTTGGATTTCATCCACAGAGAAAGGTAGCCAATGCAGCGTCTGGAACTTTCAAGAGAAGGTCAGCAGGAGAGTTCACAGCTTTTGGAAAGACCAAGAAACAATCTCCTTTTTCTCCAGGAGCTGACAGACTACAATAAAGAAATCAGGAAACAGTGGTTTGCGGTTTTTTTCTTCTCTGGAGTGATATGTAGCTACTTTAAAAACACATTAAAATTCCCATTAAAACAAAACAAACAAAAAATCCCCCAAACCACAACAAGAAACCCACACCAGCCCCAAAAACACTCCATCTGAAAAGAACAAAGTAAGGATGAGTCATCAGGACCCAGTTTTCAATCTTACCTCTCACTTTCTTTCAGTGAGGAAACCTACAGTGGGAAACATATCACTGCACAGGAAAGCTTCAGGAAATTCTTACCACAAAAGTATTTCCTTGTGAAATCCTCACTCCTCAGTCTGGGGCCAGACTCAGAACTCAAAAGTTAGAGGTCATCTGTGATACAGCTGCAGAACAGGATTGGAACCATAAATTCCATGTTACAATATTTCAGGTCACTTTGAACTTGTGTTTCAAAAAATCCCCTCCTGATATTTATTTCCCAAAGGACTTCAGTGCAGTGATAACATGAAGGGATTCCTGTCCCAGGAAAATAGAATGAAACATATGCACTTATTTCTCAGGCTGTAACAGAGAAGACTACTTGTTTAGCTCTGCTGACACAAGGGCATGCATTCACAGAAATTATGGTAGGAACATTCATCATCCCACCCCACCTGCCTTGTTGACAGGACAAGGCTGAATTCCCCTTAAACAGCAATAAGTGTTTAAGAGCAGTGTATTCTCACAGGTGTACTCTGCTATAAAAGAGGGCACCTTACTATCCTGGTGAACGGTGCATTGAAAAGTTAGAGTGCAATGCAGCAGTATGGAAGGAGCATATACCTTAATTCTTGTACCCTATCACAGAGACACAACTTCAGCAATGCTCATGCTTTCTAACTGCAGGATTCATTCCTGTTTTCTTAGACTGCCATTGCAGAAGGTACCCCTAGTACCTAATAGCAAATTTTTCTGATGACTCCATGGTCCCTGAGTCTTGGATGGAAGCAGAAGTCAAGCACCAGGAGGACAGAAAGAGAAGATCCATAACTGAGATCATCATGTCCTTCTGCCTGCAAGGCACAATTATTCCAGAACAACACAGGGTTCAAATGTAAAGGACACAAGGGATCCCATGTGTTCTATAAATACAATATTTCATTGTTGTAACAGTAATTGTTTAGACTCCTTCTATAGCTGGTAGAGAAAGAGGATTTTTCAAGCATGACACAGCCCAGTTTGCATAATTTTTGGGAAGAGGAGCTCTCCAAAGGCAACAGTTCCTGACAGAAAATATCTACCTCTTCTGGCATAAGATCCTGCATTTATTGCAGTGTGGCTTTGTGCTCTAGTGTGATTCTCTCTGTGCACCACAGGAAGAATCACTGCTCTGGAGCTTGAACATCTTCTTCTGTCTCCTCCTTTTTTGACCTTGGTGTTTGCAGGGTCATTTCTTGCATTTTTTTAAATCCCACTATTCACAGCATTGGGACCTTTGTTGAGAGGTGATGTGAACTTGATTGGGGGTCTCAGCTATGTCTGCTGTTGGGTCTGTTGGAACCAGTTGGAAGTGCCTGGAATCATCTGTGTCCACCACAACTTATCTCTTGGCCTCTTCTCACAGAGGCCAGTGCTGCAGACTCTCCACTGTCAAAGCCTGGACACCTACATAAAATATTTTCCACCTCTTGTCTCTGTGAAACTGAATTGCCCTTAAATTATATATTCATTATACATTCTTTAGAAACTCACTTGTATCCACAAAAAAAAAAAAAAAAAGCTACATGTGAAAATCAATGTCGCATCATCACAAACCTAGTAAAGATGGACAGCTTCACGCACAATTAAAGTCTAACTCTTGTGGTTTCTCCACATTGCAACTACAAAATTATTGCATTATCCAAAACTATCCAGCCTTTTCCAGGAAAGTGGGGCCTCAGCAGATGTGATGGCACCTTGGGAAGGCAAGTGTTTTCACCACAAACATGCATCCTTCCTCCTCCTGTCCCCCAGCTTTTACTGCTAAGCAGAAGGTCACATAGCTTTGGGTGTCCGCTGCATTCCCAGCTGTGTTCCTTCCCAGCTCCTCACCCCAACTGCTTGCTCTCTGCAGGGACAAGTGAGAAGCAGAGAAGGATTCCTGCTGTCCAAGAACTGTTCATAAATAAATAAAACAGCAGTATGTCAACAACGTTATTTTAGTCACAAGTGCAAAGCATAGCATTATATTAAATGTTAAGAAGAAATTTAAATTCCTAACTTCCTCTCAGCCAGAGCCCCATGCAGCATTAAGCCACTACTAGTCCTGCTTTCTATGGCTGGAAACTGGTTTGTTTCAAAGGAATTACAGAGCTGTCTTTTCACCAAATAAATCCTCTCATGAAAACAGTCTGCAAAACTGATTATAATTAATCTGCATATAGAGAAATATGCATTTCTTTTGGTTCAGGGAGAAGGTAGGTTTTCTCTTAGCTGAGCTTTCCAAAGTAAGGCATTTTTCAAATGCCATTGGGGGAAAAAAATTCTGCCTAAAAAGGTTCTAAAAACCCACAAGGTGAAGAGAAAAAGGCTCAGTCATGTCAGCTGCAAAAGCAAACAAACAAAAAGAGAACAGTTTCATAGCTGACCAACAAGCGGGAGAAACAGAAAGAGACTGAAATTTTTCAGGTTAAATCTGCAAGCTTCAGTTAGGGAGAGAAGAATTTGTTATTTTAAAAGACACCACTATGGCCAGTTGCTTAGATACTAAAAATATCTTCATTGTGTTGCTCAAATGTGTTGCTTTACTGAGAGATGAATTGTTTCCCCATTTCTTTAGGCAGAGGCATGTTCATGTGACTGGAAGAGTGAAAATCCAATATTTTTAATGCTCTTTTCAAAGATTCACTGTAAATTTGTCTCCCTTCCCTGACTCAAAAGAGGAAAAGGCACCTGTTTGTAGGCAAGGAGCCAGAGTCTCTCATTAACTGCAGTGCTCTGGTTGAGATTAATGGCTGTGTAAAGCTGGAGAGTTGTCTTCGTCCTCTTCTCCTGAAGCACATCTCCATAGACTGCTGAGACAGCACAGTGGGGAAAAAAATGACCATAGACCATCAGTGTCTACTTTGGATTGATAAAATTAAAACAACTGGATGCCTGGGACAGCCTCTAAAAACTCATTCCATATGCTATGAGAATCTGAAGGGGTTTGCTCACCATTTTGAGAAATGTATTGCATTCCATGGGCTATTTTTTGTCCCAGCCATTTTCCTGGCCTATCTGTCAGAAGAGAGGTAGTGGAAAGGAAAGAACTAAAGAAAAACATTTCTTAATTCAATATTGAAGGACTTGCATGCAAAATTCCTTGAGGTGTCTTTCCTGCATGACATGAGGAATTCATTCCCAGTAGATAGGGTGGTAAACAATCAGGGCAGAAGTATGAAGTATGTTTGTTTACACATATATTACTCTCTCTCCTTCACTTGAACCTTGCCACACTTCTGTCCTGTAGCCTGTGTCCCTGGCCTATGGAAATGCTTTGTCCCTTTATTCTTGCTTCCCCAAGCTGAGTGCAGGCTGTGTTTTCAGGCTGTGTTTGCAAAGGGCAAGTATTTGACATAAGGCATAAATTGTGAATGGGGAGTCACCAACAGAGTACAGCCCATGTTTTCAAGACATCAATTAAATAGAGTCCTTGTAATCTGTGTTCAGTATCATAAATATGAAATACAACTTCTTGGTGGGTGGGCAGGTAAGGGAATCACTGGCAAGCTAAGGTTATGGCTATAAGCAGTGTAAGTGCTCTAAGTTTGATCTTTCTGACTCAACAATGTACATCTTCATTTATATCTGCAGTATGTCTTAAAAAAATAGCTCCCTTAATGTAATTGCTATAGCTGCAAATTTGTAATTTTTCAGTTTGTGTAAATGCAGTCTAGCTCCGTGGGTTTTTTTAGTAAAACAATCTCAGTTTGAAAAGATATGACTCCAGAAGGAGCACACACTGATATAGCTGGTACACTGATTACCTAAAAAATGAATTGATCTTTCAAGCTGACAATGATGCACCAGGCTTCCATGAATGGGTTGTTTATGCAGTCATTTGCAAATGTCCTACCTGAATAATTTTCTTCCACAAAAGGCCTTTTCATCAGAATAAAAACTTACCAAAATTTTCTGATGAAATTTCCTTGAAAAGAATGGAGTACAGTGCTTTGTTAAAGTCAGCTCTTTTAAGAGCAAGCTTTCTATTTTCTGAGGTACCATTGGTCTTGTTTGAAATTTTGGTCTTTTATAACAGTAAACACAAGCAGTTCATATGTGAATGCAGCATTGTAGTGGCATGGCATTTGACTTCTTTCAAGTTTCTTCTTTTCGCCAAAAGTTACTTCTAAAGAAGAAGTTTGGTTTCTTTTTTCCTACCTGCTTGTGATTTAAGAATCTGGCATTTCTCGTGTCATTTTTAAACAGACAGCCAAATTGTTTGTGAGTGGTCATGAGCAGTTTGAGTCTTATAATTTCTTATTATTAATCCCTGCTAAATATTGTAATGTTTCTAAGTTGTGACCAAGGGAAAACATGTATTGTGACCTTTCAACTCAGACCAAGGTTTACAATAATAATAATAGTAATAATAGTAATAATAGTAATAATAGTAATAATAGTAATAGTAATAGTAATAGTAATAATAATAATAATATAATGATAATGATAATGATAATGATAATAATAATAATAATAATAATAATAATAATAATAATACTAATAATAATAATAATAATAATAATATAATAATAATAATAATAATAATAATAATAATAATAATAATATATAATAATAACAAAAACAACTGGGCTTCCTAATTTCTGTCCCATGCCTGAAAGGGGTGTCCAGTTGAGTTGAAGGAAAAAGGCTTGTCCTGCTCTTACTTCTAGTCAGCCAGAACTGAGCTCCAGAGAAGTCACCGGGTAAGGTTCTCTTTTTGAAGCCAGGAAATCAATTAGGGATCAACTATGTGAGTTAATTTTCTTTAGGATGCTGGTCTGTTTAGTATTAGAGTGAAGAAAATTTATGGGCAGAGGTGGGTGACCAGCAACACAGAAATGTTTCAGCCAGATTTGCAAAGTGAAGTTGGACTGTCCATTCCTAAGGAGGAATGTCCATCTGAGCAAGGGCTTGCAGTTGTACCAGGAAATTTGGAGTATGAGGGGTAGTTGTTTGATACTTATGATATGATGGGAGTTAGCAATTGATCTTATTTCAGATGTTTTCCAGTTTGTGATGCTTGATTTAAAAAACTCTCTTTAATTTTAATGTTTGTCCATCTTTAGGTAGGTATATGTGGGTGTCTAGTAAAGGAGATTATTTTAAACTATGCGACAAATGAGAAGTCTCCCTATTTTATTTAAAGAATCAGAGTTCAACATTTGTATTTGAGCTGGCTTCTCTTTAGTTAAGATATTAAGAAGTCAGGCGTGCAACAAAGAGTCATGTACAAACATATCTTGAGCAATTGTTTGATGAGGTAAATATCTATGATGGTCCTATCCTTTCCCTTTGTGTGTGAGGAAACATAATATATGAAGAAAGTCTTTATTAATCCACTCTTATACCTCAGACTTCTAGGTCACTCATTTAGGACAAATGAATCTCCTTTCATTGCTTCTACAGTCAAAACAAGAATGTGTGAGAGCTAGTGAGAAATCTGTTTCATGGCACTTAGCCATACCTTAAATATTCTGGCAGAAAACATGTGACAATTACTAGCTCATGTACAAAAATAATGAAATGTCAACTATTTCAGACCCACAGCATCTTTTTCCTCAAACAACTATGAATTTCTGTAATTACTGTAACAGAAAATCCTGACATTAATCCCTTAATAGAAACACAGCATACTCTCAGAGATTAACAGGATGACTTCTCTAATCAGATTAAGCCTTCTGATTCAATCTCATGATTTAGTTGTAAGGTCATAATTAATGACTTAGAAATTAGTACCACAAGGCACGTGAAGGTCTTTTGGAACCATACACAGCAATAATTCAGCTGTGCATCTCCTATCCATTCACAGACTCATCAGCCAAGTTTTATGTGCTATAATTTAAGACTGAGGTGATTTTTTCACGTTGTGAATCTGTATAATTCCTTGACACAGATCCTGCTATCTCCACTAGTTTGTGTTTTCCCACCTGCCTGGCAGTAAGCATCCAGGAGTTAATTTCCTTCAGGGCTGGATGTGCCTTGAACATTCACCAGCACTAACACAAACCCATTCTCAGGGATTTCCTTCTTTGATGGAAAGACAGGCCTGCAGTTTCACAAAGGAATATTGCATTATTGTCTCTGTAATAGATCCAGTGCCTTACTGGACCAGGTGCAATGCAAATAGATGGCAAAGCCACAGACATTTTCCCAAGTCCTGTTACATCATGTAGCCTGAAGTTCTTCCCATCAGCCTACAGCTGACAGTTTTCTTTCTTATATTTTATATGATTTTTCTTTTTGTTCACTCCCTAGAAATTATGCCATCGAGTCTCAGAATATCTTACATAAGATGAAGACCAATTGAAGCCGTATATGAGTCCTCATCAGAACGGTGGAAAAAAGCATTTCAACAGGGATGTTTGATCTAATGAAACTCCCTGTGCTGTAGTTCTTTTGGCTTACCTATTCCTCACACACAGGCTTTGTTGTAACAGGCTACCCTCCACATCTTCCCCAACCTCCCTAGCACCCATGACCCCATTCACCTAAAAGTGCATGTCTGAATGGTGTCAAGTGTTGAGGAGGAGCCTGCAACACTGCCCAGCAGCAGTAGGGGCAGGTTTTGCCTGCTCATAGAACCTCAGAAACTCAGGTTCTTCAGAAACAGGACTTACAACTGGTGCTGCACAGTCACTCTTCTCTCATTCCAGTAGAATTCTCAGTTCAGCCTGAGCTTCTGTGAAGAGGAAACAGGAGAAATGCAGTGCCCCTGGCAGTTCAAACAATTTATATAATGCAGGGGACCACTGCAACTTGTGGGACTTCTTGGAGCTGTCTGACGAAGACCAAGTTTCTACTCTGCTTCAAGCTTCATAGCACCCAAGCTTTTTAGTTTAGCTCTCAGGCTGTGTTTTGTGGATGCTGGAGATACCTGTATGTCACTGACATAGTTTATGAAAAATCCTTTACTTAGGATTTTTCCTCTCCTGAGAACCGAGAGGCCTCGGAACAAACTGTAAACAATTCTTATCTGCTGCTGTGGAATGCCACGGGAAAATCTGTGATTGGCCCCGTCAGACTGTTTGCAATTAAGAGCCTATCACAATTCACCTGTTCGGCCCGTCTCGGGCTGAGAAGACTTCAGTTGACACATTCTTTTCTATTCTTAGGATAGCCTTGGTAGTGAAATCTCTAGCTTTATTCTTTTAGTATAGTTTTTATATCTTATATATCATATCATAATAAATCAAGCTTTCTGATGCATGGAGTCAACTGTCTCGTCTCTTCCCTCATCCTGGGACCCCAGAAAACCACTGTAACACCTGTACTGCATTCAAAGTACATAAAGGCCTCCCCCACTGCTGCTGTCTCCATGTGTGACTTTCTTTTTTGACTTCTCTGTGCATGGGACAAAATGCAACAGCACTCACACAGCGGAGTCTGAGCAGCATGTTTATGCACATGTGAATGCACAGTGTAGGAGGCTCAAGGGTGTATACAGTCGTGTCTAGGGTTTGTGCAGCAAGTCTGCCACAAAAGGTAATCACTTGTCTTCCAGTTGTTTATTTGGCTTCCGACAGCATTTAGAAGGAAGATCATCTGTTTGCAGAAATGAAAGGCACTGTCTCACTGTAATTGGAGACAGGTTGTGCCAAGGGTGATTCTTGGGTTGAGAAGGCAAAGGTGGAATTTTTTATAAGGATGAGAAGATAATCCCTTTCTATTAAAGTCATAGAATTTTAAAGGTAAATTTAATAAAATAGAATGACTCAAAAAAAGGAGCACAGCTGTCAACCAGAGCTGTTTCTTTGCTGATGTCTGACTCTTTATCCACGGCTATATATTAGCATGCTGTATGTATTTTCATATAAATTTTAATTAATTATACCTGAGGTCTTTCAGAGATATTGTAAATAAATATATAACCATAACCATATACAGTAAATACCATATTTCTTACATTTTGTTTTGTGTCTCTCCCTATTTCTTCAAACATTTATCTCGGTCCTGGATCTATAGAAAACAAAAAGATATAAATTAATCTGAGCAGAGAGCACCTCGTGGCCTGAATTGTCAGCATATCTCCTGGACGTTATTTGTTTGTTTTTTCAAAAAACAAACAGAAAGGAGGAAAGTCTGAGTATGAGCTGTTTTGTTCTTCCCTCTTGCAAAATTGTTAAATTCTTTTCACAACAGGATTTGTGGCAGTATGTGTTCCCACTGGCTGTACTAGAGTTTCTGTTTCATTAGGTGCCTCTGTTTTTGCAATGCCATTGCTACCTGACTGTTTTGAAAAAAACCATTTCAGAACACATAATTCAGCCAGTTCCACTCTGGGTCACAATCCTGATTTTCAGATCTCTGTAATGAAATGCAGAGAGGATGGAGTAGGAGTCCTCTGTGGTCTCCTAGGTGGGCTTTTTGTGTAACGGGAGAGAACAACTCACCAGACAATTCTTGCATCAGTCCTGGAAATGGTGGAGGAAATGGGACATGTTTTAGAAGGACCTCCAGCAAAAATCCTAGCTCTGTCAGAGTAAACATCCTCCTCCTCAGCCAGCACGCTGTCTGGCAGCTGGCTTCCATGGGTGTTTCTCACAGTAAGTGAAGTTAGACACGCAAATGGCAGAGAGGATGGGTCAGAAGGGAAAGTAAGGACATTTCGTGAGAGCTAGACTGACTGTTAAAATCTTCTGCTGGGAGACATAAAAATAGTTTTCTCCGCAAATCCAGCTTTCCTCTTACACAAATGTTCTCCTTCTTTAGAATACAAAGAAAAAGCTAATAAATTAATAAAATCCCATTGCTCCTCTTTTGTGAAAGAGGAGAACAGTAATTTATTATGAAAGGGAAGCATCTTAGACAACTACTGTTGCAGACATAATTTTGGGATTAACGTTCAAACTGCAAATTTTTTTATCTTATGACCAAAATGGCTTCTTCTAAGTGGTTCATTGAAATAGAAACACACCAAATTAATTTCATTCAGTGGTTCTATGGAAACCTCATGCTGATTACTTATGCTTTAGCTCTTCTTTTGATGACGCCAAATCTTATGATTTCTGCAAAATTTCCAATTGTAGGTATCATTAGAAAGTATAAATAGACAGGAAGTCCCACTTCAAATTGGCCTTGAACTTGTCTTGTGCTTGTTGTTTTGCATGAGAAGGGTTTCCTTCATGTAGTCTCTCTTTTGACAAAGAATTTTTATGAGAAATTTTTTTCTCTACATTTTCCGTGACACCATCTCATTTACCAAAACAATATCTCAAGCTCTTTCCTTTTTTAGACTCATGACATTTTGTTTGTGTTAATGTTGCTTCTCCATTGAAAGTAAGCTTGCACATAATACTGAACCATATAAAAAATTGTCAACCACTTATTTTTGGAATAATCAAGTATCTGCCATTGCAGACGCTTTCTTGACAAGCTGTCACAGTTCAAGTCCTTCCTTTTTAAGTAGAGCTCTTCACAGATGATTATTGATTTGCTACACTGAGCTAAAATAAATTAAACCACATTAAATTGTTTACAGACCTTGTCCACTGGGTCAACTTGTGTATTGTGTCTGTCTGATGACATCCACACTACGGGTCTTAATTTCTGCTCTGGAGGCCTATCTGAAAGTCACAGTTAATTTTAAAGTTTATTCAGGGGTTAGTTCCTCTCTCATACTGTTTTGTGCTGTTGTTTGGAGTTGAAGGGCTTTTATCTTACTAAGCATTTCAGCAGTGCCATGTGCAGATCCTTGGCAACACAACTGTGGTGGCTGCTGCCAGTTAGCACCGCACTCACCCTGGGACAGGGGCACTTGGCAAAATCAAGGCCGGTCTCTTCCCATCCCTGAAGCCTCTGCTAAGGAACTGTAGACTCTCTCTATCCTGCTGAGAGAAGGAGGGCTGGATATCACAGAATTACACAGCTATTCAGGTTGGAAAAGACCCCCAAAATCCTCAAGTCCAATCTTTGACTGAACACCTTCATGTGAATAAGTGCCATGTCCAGTCATTCCTCAACATTTCCAGGGATGGTGAATCCATCTCCTCCCTGGGAATAGGGAATGCTGTGTTGTTGCCCATCCATATTTGACAATTTGGCTCTGGAGCATTACTGTGGGGCACTCCAGAGCATGGACATCCAGTTAGCCCCAGCATATTGCTCCTGATATGTGGCTATGGGCAGAAACAACACAACTGATCTGCAACACTACATCCCAAAAAAACTTGCATGCTGTGGGAGAAGAGAACAAGGCCCAAATCTAGCCCAGCACTGTGCACAGTGCCCCCTTGGAGAAAGAGTCCTCATCTGGAGCTGCTTCTTTAACCTCTTTTTGACAATTGAAAAGAATCTGGAGTAAAATGTTTCAGGTCAAGCAATCTGATGAAATGTATGTGACTGAGTTCATCATTGTTTGTCAGATTGTACTAGCTTTATTTAGGTTTGGAACCACCTGAAGTCGACAGAGAACCACAAAAACTCTGAATGAGAGGCTCAAGTTAGTCAGTGTTATTTGGGTTTAGAAAAGTTCAGATGTGTTAGGTGCTAAGGATCTACACCATATGAGGCCACAAGAAGCAGAACTTCCTGTAGAAGTAGTCAGTAAAAGCTGACCAAGTCTCTCAAAATGCCCTACTGCTTGGTAAGCTGACTGGAGACTGAAGAACTACCAGAGTTTTCCTGTTTTAAAGCCTGACTCCACAGTTATGCTGGTAATAAACTTAGAGGAATGGGACTTCTTGTAGTGAATGCTTTTCAAATGGGAAGCAAGTTAAAATAGCTTGTCGCTGTTTAATAACTGGGAAAAAGTGAAATATGTGATAGCTTTTAAAAAAAGTAATTTGCAATTTTGATCTAATTCTTCTTGTTGATCTATTAAGATCACAGGAATGACCAAATTCCAAAAGATAAATGCAAGAAGCCTAGTGTGCTAACTTTAGCAGGAGCTACTGCTGGTTCTTCAGGAAAAGGGGTGAGAAAAGAGTCTTTTTGTTGTTCATAAAGGGGCTGAATACCTTTAGATGTTTTGTTAGGATCTCAGTTTTTCAGACTGTTTGTTAGAATACTGAGTTTTGTTTATTCTGGACATTTTTTTCCTGGGGATGGAGAAATCAAAATTCCTTTGAAAAGCTGTAATAAACTTTTTGTGACAGATCTATCATCCCCCAGAAAAGCTGCACTGCAATGTGAAGAGAGTCTTGTTTGAAGACTTGTTTGAGGCTTACATATAGATCAAAAAATTTATGTATATTTATATGAAAGGAGAGTACTTGGGCAGTGAAGATAAAACCCAAAACTCTCGGTATTGAGGTGTTGAACTATGTCCTTTTTTTGTGTGCTGCTTAATTCTTCATTGCTTCCAAACTGCCTTTTTTTTGTATTGTTCTGTTTATTTTTTGTGCATCCATGGCAACCATGAATCTTTATCAAGGAGCCATCCCTGTGTGTCTCCTTTTGAGAGGCTGAAATCCTAAACACCATGCTATTTCTGCCTTAATGTTTCTTATATTGAACATGTCTTAATTTTTAAGTGTTTTGAAGTTATGAGGAAACATTTTTGCTTTTTAAATTACTAATGTTTAAAAAAAAACCAAGAGATGAATTTGGTTACCGAGAGACATAGGAATTTTTTTGTGGATTGAATGCTTCTGGAAATCCCACCAAGGGCACAGCAGTTTCTGTTGGTTATTTATGTACATGTAAATAACCGTATTGGATGAAAAATCTGCAATATTACAGATAGGCTGATATATTTCTCCCTTTCTAAGATTCACACCACGATTTTGGGTTGGCAACTGAGAAAAAAACCCATCAGGGATAACCAGGCAACCTTACAGACCAGCTTTTTCCTACAGCTTTAAAACAGCTGTGTCAACCCACATAGCCCCTAAGACAACGTCCATAGAAGGCAAAACTCGTTTCAGTGGACAAAAAATTAACTGAGTTATTTTATTTTGTTTTCATTTCTACCTTTGTGAAGTTTCCTGGATTTAGTACACAAAAGCAGTCTATACAAATATGCTTCTCTGCCATGAAAATCTTTGTGATTCTACAAACTGCATTAAGAGGAAGGCAAAAAAACTGGTAGGAAGTCCTTGTCTCTTTTGACCTCATTCCCACAGCACAGCTTACGCTGTCTGAGTTCTGCATAGTATGACCTTGTGCTGCAGGACTCTTAACAGCTCTTTAAACAGCCACAGACCTTTCTTGCAAGTTGTAATACATAAGGAGCAGGTTGCACTTCTTTTTTACCTGGCTCATTTTAACAAGAATATTTGATAAGTGGCTTCATGAGATTTCAAACTAAGGACAACTTCCCATAAAAATGGGGAAAAAACAGCCAAAATCTCAGCATATATCCCAATTCATCTGCCTTCTTCTGCCCTAATTCATCAGATATTGTCTTTCCTGTAATCAGATGGCTCTCAAAGTACTGTTAACTTAGAAAAAGAACTTTTATGTGTCATTACAGAAGACAGCAATTTTCTACATTTATAATCTATAATTCTATATTGATAATCAATATATATTAACTAATATTATTTCTATATCTATAAATAATCTATATGTCTATATTTATAATCTATATTTTAAAAATTGAATCTTAAAATGGAACCCCAGAATGTTGTTTACTTGTAGAATTTCTGGGGGACAATAAGTGTACTTATTAAATACTACATAAATACACCATGAAAACTTCTTGCTTTGAACAGTAAATTGCCTAGGTGAATACATGTCTAACACTGTCCTTAGATTGTTGGTTCAACACTTGGAAGTATCAGGACATTAAACTGTGATATGCCCTGCAAATCCAGCAGGGAATATTTTCTGCCTGCTGTGGGGTGTAGGTATAAAGGAAAGCCTTTAGCAGGTCACGTGTGTAACTGATGGGCATTAGGTCTTTTTTGGGATGTGGTGTAAGATATCCTCCATTCTGTGGGAAGTCAAGGACTGTGGGAGCAGGACTTGTGGAGGTACTTTCAGAAAGTCTAGAGGAGAAGGAGCAGGTAGGATGGCAGCAGGAAACCTGATGTTTTAAACTGCTGTGAGCAGCTAGCTCACAGCAGTTTAAAACATCAGGTTTCCTGCTGCTCAGCACGCCCAGAGAGCAGAGATGGAGCCTGGTGAATGGCTGTGCTGTGGGGTGCCTGCTTTTGCCTGCAGTCTTAACTGAGACATTGCACCCAGGAGAAAGTCAAGCTGTCTTGCCCTCCAGATCTGAAGCCCAAATGACAATTCTTGGCTACTTTTCACAGAACAACAGAGCCACAGAGCTGAGTTGGAAGGGACCCACAAGGATCACCAAGTCCAACTCTTATCCTTTATACACAGGACATCCCCAATGATCACATCATGTGCCCAAGAGCATTGTCCAAATGCTTCTTGAACTCACCCAGGTTTGGTGCTGTCACTACTTCCCTGAGGAGTTTGTTCCAGTGCTCAACCATCCTCTGGGTAAAGAAATTTTTCCTCATATCCAGCCTAAGGACACAGCAGTTTCTTTCAGCTCTACCATGACCCTTGGAGTTCAAGTATTGCTGTTTTGATGGCAGCACACTCCCTCTGAGTTAATTGCAGGAGGAAACAACCACTGCCAAGTATTTTAATGTTGCTTCATGTGCATGTGTGGAGGGACCCAGTTAATCAGAGGGCTTCTGTTCTGCTGCTGGAGAATGGTGATGGAGATAGAAAACATCCTGCAGCCAATCGCGGAACATCTTTGTGGTGTTGGAAAGGAGCTGACGTGGATCTACACTGAGGGACTCCATAGAACGTTTTCCTGGGAAGAGTAGGACTGGACCATGTTTTTCTGATCTGCTCTGAAATAACCATAATTTGCCCTGGCTCAGTACCTGAGCTGCTGAAGGCTAAGAGTTGAAAGAGAAAGGACCTCTCTGTGTTCATGCTTTGCATCCTATTCTCTTCATTGATATCCATTAATTACTTCCACAGGATACAAGACTAACCTGAGTGGACAACTGGACCAAACACAGACTTTCTCTCTGCAGATGAACAGATCTGAGGGTGCTCAACAAGCAGGCACAGTTCAGAGAAAGCTGCCAGCTCTCCTTATGAGTGGGACCCCAAAGCATCTGTGCTGCAGCAGGGAGAACAGTGTGCTTTGATGCCTCCAGATAATCCACCGTGACAGGTGTGAGTGTCCTTGGCCACACCACTGTTAAATGGTTCTCTTTGGAAGAAGAAGGGCTTGTGAAGCTTATTCAGATCTGATGCTGATGTACCTTCTATTCCTAGGCATAGTCCCTCTATTGTCAGTGATAATTTTGGGAGGAATTGGCTACCGCTGAATGTTTAAAACTTACATGGGAATTTTCAAAAGCCCAGTGTTGGTGACCAAAGAGCCACAGTGCATGTCAGTACTTCCCCAGGAGATGGTGACTTCTTACATTTTATCTGCTGTTTACTCTCCTCTTGAAAGTTTAGCTTTGAAAGCTAGTCTGGGAGCAGAACTTCCTAAAAATTATGCTTCCCACTCTTCTCTAATTTGTGGTGATGAGTGCCTTGGCTTTAAATATTACAGTCATAAAGTTTTTACTGACTTCTATTTCATGCTTAATGTGTACCCATTAGTAGCTAATGACAAACTAAAGAGTGCCTCATGTAGTGGAATTTCTGCTTGGAGGTGAAGTTTAAAGATGCCTTTTGAATTAATAGTCTAACGATTCTGTTTTTGTGTGAATGCAACCAGCTTCGGCACATCTGGTTTGCTCATCCCAGCAGCCTGAAAAGGAGGCAGAAGCAAGCATAAACAAATTGCTTTGCCTGAGGTACAAGGAAGACCCAGCAAGAAATGAAAGCAATGAAAATGTTGTTATACCCAGGCTTCTCCCTTGTTACATCTGTAAGCATTGTCTGGGTTACAGAGCTCAGGAGGGAGTGACAGGCAATGTGTGTTCCCTCATCTCTCTTTAGAACTAGTTTTCTATCAAAACAGTATGCTCTGCCACCTACTCCCACCACATTTGTCTTGACAGTGGGCTTTTAATGCTTGTTTGTTGTGGTTTTTGTTTGTTTGTGTGAGAGGGAGATACAAAGGATATGATGATTTGGTCTCTACTGCTGAAACACAGTGACTACTGGTAACACTTGACTTCTCTGAACCTAATTTTCTCTTCCTTTGGCACTGCCTGCAGCTCCTCTCCCTCCCTGTCTGCCTGCCCCTCAGCTCTCCTTCAGTCTGCTTTCCACACATCACCTCAGAATCTCCCTGTAGTTCATTCATGTCTTCTTTTTACTGAGATACGAGGCTGAAAAGGGAGCAGAGGAGAAGTGGAGAACACCATAGGGCAGATGCTAGACTTAAAATTATTTGCTGGTCTCTTCAAAATAACAGACAGGTCAAAATCTGAATATTTGTTGACATAAGTGAAGATATTATTTTTTCATCCCAGCATTTTGGTGTTTATGTCTAAGAGTCCTGAATTTCTTTGTTAGTGTTGCTGTAATTTCACAATTGTAAATACACAATTTAAGTGCACTCTAATCACAATTGTAAATGTACAGTTGTGGTGTCCATTTCTGCTGTAAATTTTTCTGGTGAGGCACTCCTGAAGCATTTCTTTGCTTACAGTATTTTGGTTCCGTTTGGAGGATCACAATACCCCTTGTGTTTTAGAAGATACTCTTACAATTTATTACACCAGTGAACCCATCCTTTTTCTAGTTCTTATAGGGGCTGGATTTCTGTATCAGCTTCCACAGCAAACCTAGTGGACTGTGAGATCATCTCCTTATTTTACATATAGTTTTAACGACTTGATTTTCAGTCCTAATTCAATATTGCACACCACTGAACCAGATTTGTTCTGTCTCACGGTAAAGAATAGAGACACCTGAATTTTACCTCATACTTTGTGGTAGATGAAGTGTAATGCCATCAGATCTCACCTTCTATCTTGAATTTTAGCCTCTCCAGTGTTGCACCTTTTGGCACATCTAAAACAATGATGGATGTGTTGATAATGCTGAGTTGTAATAAGAGTGTTGAGAGCAGCCAACTCTAATCTGTTCATATCTGATACAGGTTTTTTCATGTGCAGGTACTGGCTGAAGAAAGCCAGTAAAGAAACCCTAAGAAGGGTGAAGACAAAACTAAAGAAGCCCTCCTAAGAGTTGTGAGAAGGGCAGTATTGATAGTAATTCTCCTGCCTTCCTGTCTGGTGATGGACTTCTGAAACTGTTGTGTAAACAGGGCTGTTCTGATACGCCTGTGATACATTCCAGTCATTTCTTTTCAGTCAAACGTGCCTGTAACATACAAGGAAAGTTCTTGCTCTTCTATTTGCACTCACAGTCACTTAGGGTTTGCAATGTCTACAGAGGCATCATATCTCAAAATCTATATCTCAAAATCTATATCTCAAAATATATAGCAAAAATCTTTCCTTAATTAATACTACTGCATGAGACCCTCTTCTTGCCTTCTAGTACCATGAAATTTTTATTCCTTCTCATTATGTTTATTGCTCTGGCCTTTGGCACTGGCTCTGACTGGTCTAGAAATCTAGATTTCAAACTTTTTATTAAACTTTTCTCTAAATGTGAACTCTCCCATTTTCTCTAGCTCTGTTGTAGGCAGGCACCCTTTGTTACACTGTATGGTCTTCAAAGTTTCCTGGATTCTCACTCACTCACTCAATGCTTATCTCAAGATATTTATCAATTCTCTCTGAAAAAAATTTTCTTTCCATGCAAATATTTGTGTGAGGAAAGAAGATGATTTGCACAGCCTGCCTGTATCTGTTTTCTGCTTGCATCTGTGAAATATCAGTTGAGGTCTGTGGGGATTAATTGGCTCTTTCTGTTCAAATATGTACTAGAAAACAACCAGAACCTGGCATGGTGATTAAACCATTACTTTCCTCAGGCCCTGCCAAGCTTGATTCCTGATTTTTCTACAGTACCTTTGATTTTGTACTTCATAAGTGAGGAAATTTTTGTGGCAATCTTTATTTTGTCTGTTGAATGCCTAGCACAACACCAAACCAATGCTTCAGCCAACACTTCATCAGAGAAACAAGACACAGTATATTTTAGTGACTTCCAGTCAGATATGTGCAGATCCCACCCATACATGGCTCAGGTTTTTAGGGTGCACAGGGCCAGAGTTAGAAAATTCCAGAAAAACTATGAAAATCTAACACACATGTATTATACAAGCAGCAGAAGCAGTTTAAAATTTTGACTTTTATTTTTTTCACTTTTTTTCTGTGACTTATTTTTTTTAAATTTATTATGGTCAATATGATTCCCAGTGCAGCAATAACTCTTTTGAGAATAAAAGCTTCCATGGCAAGCAACAACTTTCTCCTAAAAATATGATAAAAATAAATCTGCTAATGATGTTTTTTTTTAAAAAAAACACCTGAAAGGCTCTCATATTCACAATAAGCTACATAAAGCAATACTTTCTTTTTTTACAAAGCAAAATCCAAGTAGTTTGTTTGTATGCTAAAGAAAATTTCTAGATACAAAGCAATAATGAATGAAATGAGAATACAAGCTCATGCAAGAATACAAGCCAAACTTACTACAGTGATTGCACGAAACATCTTCAGAAGAATGGGGAGGTTCTCTCATGGCACAGAGCACTTTCAGAGGGTAACTTACTCATGCACCACCTCCTGTCTTGCCAGGTTTTAAATGCACACTGCAAAAGTGGGCCTGCTCTAGTGTCTAGTTAAGATTCAGGACTAATCTAAAGGCATCGCGTTAGTGGTGGGTAATTGTGAAATCAGGTGTCCACCTTATGCCCAGTAGAAATCTTCCAGTCTGTGTTAAAGGCAATGGTTTTATTCTTGGCACATAATCAGCATGCAAAGAAGATATTGCTTGCTACAGAAAGTTGTGAGACAAACAGAAGTTACAAAGCAATGGGGTGGAAAATGTAGAAGATGAGTATAGAGTACTTACCAGCATGATGGTAAGAAAATCTTCTGGAAGGGTCCTTCCTTGACTGTGTTTAGGTGACTATTATACCTCAAGGAGTTAATGTTCCATAGTACAGCTAACCTGAGGGGCCACTCAATGCTGCACAGCCATGGGGGGCTCAGCATCTCAAGTGACATAAGATTTACTTGATATCTATACTTCTCCCTTGTTTCTGTCTTATTAAAGCAGCTCTTTTATGAAACTATTTTTTGTCAGACCTTTCTTATTATGACCAGAAAAAGACTTGCACCATCCCACCCTCTTTCACCTCACCTCTTTTCAGCTTATCTTCACACTCTCACTCATGCAGAATGGGCCAAAACCTAGGCTACAGCAGAGAAGGTTCCCTAGTTTTGGCCCACTGTGCCTAAATAATTGGGCAGATTTGAAGGTGTAATAGAGATTTGTCTCTCAATAGGGGTGGTAGGAATGTTGAAAGGAGAACCTGTCAGGTGAGGGAGCTCTGAGGACATGGAGCAGAGGGCATGCAAAGACAGATGGAAGAGCCATTGCAGAACAGCTCTCCAAGAGTTGTACTATATAGGCTGGGGATGTGGGTGTTACTGAGACAGTGTTAGATATGGAGCTCAGATGTCAGCCCAGTCTGTTCTGTACTATTCTTTTTGCTAGCCTTTGTCAGAGGGACTAGGGAGGACATCCTGCAAGTAAATCTTTTAAAATATTTTCAAAGACAGACAAAGAAATAAAGCAAGATAAAGTGTTTGCAATGTGGCTTTCCTTCAACGTTATCCCTTGCTCAGTTCTATTTATCTGCTGAAAGACTTTTATTATGGAATGCCGCTTCTGGCAATCCTATAAAGAGTACTAAAGAGAGAAAGTGGAAGGCAGGAAAGAGCGAATTGTTTAGTTTTCTGGATGTGCTATTGTCAGTCACTTGTGATCTTTCAGACACACACACAAAATTGCAGAAAGACAGTAAAAATAACTGGGGGTTTGCCTGTGGTCATGACCTTATTTTGCAGCCTCACTGCTGTAGGTGCCTTGTGACCAGCCACTGTGCAAAGCAACACGTCACATTGAATTGCCTTCTGAAACATTTCTCTTGATTTGCCTTCAGATCACATCCTTAAAGCATGGATGGGAAAGATAACACTACCATGGCTTAAGAGTAATGAGATTATGAATCAGAGACAAATGGATGTGCCATAAGCAGTGTCACAGCAGGGGAAATCTAAGGACCCCTCACAGTACCGTAATGAGAAATGGGAAACACCATCTTCTTTCTTCTTGCTGATGGCCTTGAGGTGACGAGAAGATCTGTGTGGGAAGGGAAGAATGGAAGCAGGGACAAGCTTCTTGCAGAACTGTTTCCCACTCATACACCATCAGATTGTGTTTAGTCAGCTGACTTTGAAAATATGTGTAAGACCACAGACTCAGCTCTCTCCCTCTGCCTGCAGAGCCATCTGAGCACAGTTGAGATGGAGCTTGGAAATGTCTTACTAGGTTCTGCACTCAAAGATCAGAGGGAAGCTCTTTCACATCCTCTTTTAGGCTGTCTACTTCCCTCGCAGGACTAAGTGACCCCTGAATGAACAATATTCAGGTGGCCTAGTGGCCTTTTCATGCATTTACCAGCCCAAAACTCATTATGATTTTGCATTAGCTTTTCCTCTCAGCTGTTCTTACCAGTTATCATTCCAATTCATGCCTTTACAGCAGCATCCCTAGGAATGCTTTTAGTGCATTAAACCTAAGCAGCTCTAGCTTTGGCCCAGGCATCCTGCCTCTAGCTTTTGTTGATCCTCATAAAGAACTGTATAGAGCAGACTGCACAGAACTTCTGTTGCTATGGAAAATGTAAGAGGCATGTCTTTGCACAGTAGGGACCAAATAGAGCTTTTGAGAGCAAAGTAAATTTTTTTATCAATCGTCTTTGCAATCCTTAACATTACTTGCCTCATAAAGGAGATAGGAATGGGCTTTTTCCAATGAGTTAGGAAGGAAATTAAGTGTGCATATGAATATGCAGCAGCCTTTATAACAGTGGTCTATACAATAGGTCGTGGATGGAAAATGCTTTGTTGAAAAATAAGGTTAAAATAATGAAAAATATGGTTGCTATGTGCAACCTTACTGACTGCATTTGAATTCAAGCTATGTTCATCTGGTTGCATATGAGAAACAAAAGCATCTCCCACTCTCTTAGAGGTTACCAGCCTGCCTAGCAC
Source organism: Serinus canaria (assembly GCF_022539315.1). Lineage (NCBI taxonomy): Eukaryota > Metazoa > Chordata > Aves > Passeriformes > Fringillidae > Serinus > Serinus canaria. The sequence goes on from NC_066343.1 coordinate 30,632,215, forward strand.
AGGGACATTATGGCAGAGGAAAGGAGCTGCCATATCTGGGGTTCTAGAAGTGACCACAGAGAGGTTTGGTCCCTGGTAGTTCCAGGATTCTTCTGCAAGTGGGTATATCCATAAATAAGATTTCTCTGTGACTTTCCTTGGAGTCAAACAACTCAAAACTGCATTCTCCACTGCATGCAAAAAATGCTGGAAAAAGTTATTTTTGTAGTCCAACAATAGTCTGACTACAGCAATAGTCATACAGGAGGTGTTTCTCAGCCTGAGTCTCAGTTCAGTCAAGTAATTTCATTTCACACAGCCCCAGCATCTTTCTTGATAAACTAAATAAACACTCAGGCTCCTCTGAGAGGTACTTTCAGCTTTACCTGTATATAGTTTATACAATAGCTATCCCTAATTGTTCTTCCTTAAGGAATGGATTAGTAGGCCATTTCATTCATGTCAGTTTTGCTATTAAGGCAGAGGATTTATTTATTACAGGTAATCACAGGATGTCTGTTGAGAGAGAGCCTCAGAAGAACCAGGAAGAGCTCTGGGACCACTGATTTATTCTCAGAGAAGCTGCTTTTATTCTTCTTAGCCTGTGAGGGGGGAGACTCTGACTCTGGCATTCACTCTTTCAATTTTCAGTTTACTCAGGAAAAGGTTAGATTTCTCTTTAGATGCTGAATATGGCTTTCAAAACTTTTCGACTTAAAATTATTCTGAAATTGAAACGTGCTTTAAATGTGGTGGGATTTTTAACAGGACTTGCTTTTTTTCCCCCCTTAAGCATACAGTTCTCTGTAACTACATTTTATTATCAGCCTTGAGTGTTTTTTTTAGCTGTCTATATATGCATGCAGGATCACGAATATCTTAAATGTCACATATAAATGGAGGTGTCATTTTTCCCATCATACTGATAGCACAGCTGGTGGCAATCATTCCAACTTCAAGCTAACTAAGGTCATCATATTTAAAATTCTACCAAGGATGGGTTTAATAAAGAAAGACTTGTGACAACAACCAAAGCTTTGCAGAGACTACAAATTGGACCTCCTGTGATTTATTTTTCTTTATTGGGATGGAGTCTTCCTGTCTATTAATTCTGATTTTTATACCAATTTCCTGTCTATGATATTTTCTCATAGCCTATCCCCAAATTTTTCAATAATCCTGATGATTCTTTGCAAAGATATCTTGCTAACTCCACTAAATTAAAGTCAAATAATCTGTGGCAGACAAGAGGAACATAGTTAGAAGAAGTTTAATAACAGTATTCAATATTCACATTCATGTGTGGTTTTTTTCTTGGTTTTATCTCTCCTGGTGAAATTCAATTTTTAATATCTCTTGAGGTGTTCTTCAGCATGATATGGCACAATATAATAGGACTTACTATATATAACTAAAATCTCACAATTCTGAACTCAAATGTCTTGCAGGAAGATTGCCTCTCATTTCTAGAGACTTATTAAACATCCCCAACAGCAAGCAGTCTGTTGGCTAGTACAAATTGTGGTGAGACATCTATAATCCTAAGCCTGCTACTGCCTCAGACCAGTGCTCATTAGCCCATCAGGGACTTTCTGCCTTTGCCAACACGAGACTTTCGCAGTTCACACGCACACACACATTTGTGGATATGACAAGTGCCATCATGGTCCCTGTGCCTACCCAGCATCCCTTCCCCATTCCTGACCTTGGCTCCCTGACTCACTGCTGGTCCAGCTGCTCACTGCAGACACACAGCACTCACACACTCATCCCACAGGCACCCCACACTCACGGGTCCCCCAAATCCCACCAGGGACTGTCCACTCACCTGATAGCCCAGCTCAGAGCTCAGTCTCCCCTGCTCATCAGCTGGTGTCAGCCTGAAGATTGCCAGTGGGTGCACACACACAGGCACACAGACACAGAGACATACACACACACACACACTATCTCTATCTATCTCTATCTCTATCTCTATCTCTATCTCTATCTCTATCTCTATCTCTATCTCTATCTCTATCTCTATCTCTATCTCTATCTCTATCTCTATCTCTCTTTCTCTCTCCATGCACAGCAGGTTTTGGAGAAGATACAAACACTCACCATCCCTTCCAGCAGCTGGCACCTGTGTGTCACCTGTGCTCCAATTCCAGCTGACAGTGCTCAGACCTGCACTGGCACTGGTCACCCCAGAAGTTGGTGTTCAGGGTACAGATGGTTCCTGTCCCAGTGGCTGGGGGTTAAAGGCCCCCCTCGCTCCAGCTGCTGGCCCTAAGGCACCCCCCCTCACTCACTCTGAAGCCAACACCCCGGCCAGAGGCACTCAGAGCCCGGTCTGGCCCCAGCAGCCACTCCCGCTCCTCACTCGCTGCTCCCCCAGCAGCTGGCACTGAGTCCTTGCAGCCCTCACCTGCCTGGGATGGGGAGGGAGGTGGCTGAGGGGAGGTGGATGAGAGCAGGCAGGGCACACTGTGGTGATCAGGTGCAGGGCTCCCCCAGACCAGCTCACAGGCAGCAAAGCCCCTTCTGTACCCTTGTCTGCTCATCCCAGCTCTTTGTTCCTCCCTGCTCCCTCTTCCCTGCACATCTCCATGGCTGGCTTAGTCTCACTGACCCACTGCAACATCCTGGAGCCTCACCTTTACATCCCTATCCAGGTTTGCCTACAGATTCTTATAGGTCATTAGCTGGTGTTACTAACCAGGTTTGTTTCTGGTTATTGTTTTCAGCAAAGGTAATTGCCCAGATTTGAGTCTGATTGTTTCTTTTCCTTTATTTATTGCCACAGCTGTGAAAACAAAGATTCTTACACTCCACATCCATACAAAAGTAGCTAATTTATAAGCTTTTCTATCTATCCCTGTATTTTGCCCTTTTCCATTCTAAATGCCCCTTATATGTCTGTACAACTCTATTGATACCCTCACTTACTCCAGCTGGTTGTCTAAGAACAGCTTGGGCTGGAAGGGACTATAAAGATTACTCAGGTCTTAGCATTTTGCTGTGACAAGGACACTTTCCACGACAGCAAGTTGCTCTAAGTTCTATCCAACCTGGTTTTGGACAATTTCAGGAAGGAGGCGTTCTCTAGGCAACCTGTTTCAGTGCCTCATCACCCTTAGAGTGCTTTGCTGGCATGAAATTCTCTGAGGAGCAGAGAATTTCATTCTTTCCTTACCAATTAGTGCAACTGACTAGGCTTCTTTCAGGCCATTGTCTTTATTCACAGCAGTTGATCAGGACTTCTGTCCTGTGAGACAACCATTTGCTCCTTCTTATCATCCCAGTTTTGCAAATGCCCCTGTTGGAAAATCTTCAAGAACTAAAGATTCTGACACTTCCTATATACTTTCAGTCTTGTGTAGCAGTTGTCTTCAACAGACTTGCCAAATAAAAGGAAAAAATCAGGAATAGCTATTCCAGTTTTTCATCTGTCTGCCAGGTGATGCCATCAGGTAGATTAGTTTGTTACTTAGTTTGCACTGCTCCCGGATTTCCAGTCTTCCCAACTATCTGGGCTTTTTCCACAAATTAAATTATCAAAGAAATCCAACCAAATATCCATAAATATTGCTTATCTCTGTTTTCATTCCAGTTCAGGATAGAATTAATTGATATTTGAAAACTTGGTGCCTTTTCTAGAGAATTGAAAATTCCATTTTCTAGCCTACTCTTGGTCTTGATCTCCTTTGTAGAAACTTGGTAAAGTGCTAACTGCAGTATACATAGTCAGGTACTGAGGAATTAATCACATTTTATTGTATGCATTTTTATCACAGACAAAATGTCTCATCCATCAGAAATCTCTAGAGTTTTCTGTGTAATCTCACTGAAAATATGCAACTGAAAAATATTCAGGAAAATATCAGTCAATGAGAGGAAAATAGCTGTGTGTTGTTACACCTGGCAGATTGATGGCTGAGGGAAAAATTAGGATTCTAGCTAAGCACCTTAATGAACTGAGCTGAATCAGATGAAAAATACTTAATTGTTAGGCATCATGACATTTCTAATGCAGTGAAATATTAAGCACAGGAAAATAACTATCCATTCTGTATCCTTTAATACCTGTCAGGGTAATGATCAGAAATTCATTGTGAGTAGTGGGAATGGTCTTTTTTAGCAGAAGAAATTGCCAGGGGCCTTCTAGTATACATACTAATATTCCTCTTCACAAAAACCTCTGTATGAACTGAGCATACTAATAAAAATACCTTAGCTCTGGGGCAAAGACCACATCTTTGTTGAGGGTGCCCCATAACTTGCATAGAATTTGGCTAATTAATGGCCACTCAAGGCATAATTTTCCTTTCTGCAGCCTCAGCATCCTCCTCTTAATATGTAACTACAATATTTATACAGTTTTTACTGGACACTCTGTCAGTAACAGCATTTCTCGCGTGGGTATGGCTGATCATTTCCAAAGGAACTCTGATGAGCTCAAAGGGCACCCCTTGCCTTTGACTACCAGATTCTGTGAAACTAGACTGACAAGGATACCCAGGTGAAATTAAGATTTGAAAATTACATCTGGCTCCCTACACAGCATTTCTTTATGGTGTCTTGGGGCAATATTTAGAGAGCCTCGTGTTACCCCTCTGACAATCCCATCTCTGCATACAGAGATGCAAGTAAAGGACCTGGCTTCTCCTGTGAACGAAGGTAAAGATGCAGTCATTCATTAAGCACAGTTGCCTGTGAACCCACAGCATACAATGTGGACTCAAATGGCAGGGCTTTGGTTTGGAAAATTGCAAGAGCTGTGTATCCAAACCCTTCGAATCAACCAAAGCCTTAGGGCAGAAGCAGCTTCCAGACAATCAGGTACTAGTAGAGTCAAACTGCTTCTTTCTAACTCTTGAAGTTCAGCAAATATTTTGTGGAAGAAACAGATTTTTGAAATTATTGTCAGCAGAGCCCTTTTTTCAGTACAAGACGTCTGTATTTTGAAAGACCCTTTTATCTTGTTTTGTCTTCTTTAAAATGTCCAGTGTAATAAAAATGTTTTCCCTTGATCTCTGCATTCTCATTTGTCTCTCTCAGTTTATCCCACTGTAGACCGTTGAGTGGATCAGGACAGCTTTTCAAAAATCCAAAAATGACTTATCCCTTTCCAAAATATTTCTTTTTCTCTCAGCTCTTTTCTTTCTTTCTTTCTTTCTTTCTTTCTTTCTTTCTTTCTTTCTTTCTTTCTTTCTTTCTTTCTTTCTTTCTTGGTGATCCCCATTTTGTTCTTTCTCTGTCCCTCCCATTTACATGAAGCACTGTCATTATTTCTGTGCGATTTTTTGTCCAAAATAAGTTTTGGACCTTCCAAATCCATCAGCTTTTTTGCCTCCAGTCACTGATCTGTAGAGTGCTATCACTGTGTATGTTTCCTGGGACATCATTATGATTTCCAGTGGTTTACAGGCACTAGGCCAATTCAGTCAGCTTTACCGCTGATTTTATTAAAATGCATGGATACAGAGAAGTGTATTTAGATTCCCCAGTCATGCCTACTTGAAGCCATGTGTGGTATCTCTCTGGTTCTGGTGTTTCCAGAACAGATTTTTTCTGTTTATCCAGAGCACACTTTCATGTTATGTTTCTGCCTTTTTAATAACACTTAGATTTCTTTTTACAGCTAATTCATTTTCTAGGCATTGCAGTTATTCCGCCTTACATTTTAATAGATTAATGAAAATAACAGGACCTGGTATCATTGTGCCCTCTACTTGTGAGCATTTCAAGTGTCCTTAGGGGTTTCCTTTATGCAAATGACAATCTTTTTTCATTTGGCTTTTATTGCTCAATTTCTCCCTAATGAGATGAAACTTTTTAATACAGCTTTTGGATACTTTTTAGCATTTTTGTCTCAAAGGTTATGATTCTGTGGCTGATTTAATTAAATGGAAGAAAAATCCAGTAAATCTAACAGAACAAGTGTTTTATCTCCTAAGTGGGAGCACAGATCCTTGTGACTTCAGCCTGTCTTGTACAGATTTCTAATGTTTCATAAGAGTTTAAATAATGTAAGCCTTTCTGTAAAGCATTATTTCTCCTATTAATTTAGGATAGGTAAAAAGTGCCACATGTAAAAAAAGGAATGTCTTTTACTTGCACAAAAATACAAGCAGTAAAATATTTATATTGACTGAAAACAATGGTTGGCTTAGAAAATGTAATGGTGATCCTGCCCTTACACTGAGCCTTAGTGAGGCAGATCTGGAGAGCAGTGTCCAGTTCTGGGTTCCTCGGTACAAGAGAGACATGGAGTTCCTGGATTGAGTCCAGAAGAGGGCTATGAAGATGTTTGAGGGATAGGAGCATCCCTCTGCAAAGAAAAGCTGAGGGAGCTGGGCCTATTCAGCCAAAGATACAAGTTAGAAGGGATCCCATCAATGTCTATCAATATCTGAAGAGAGGGTGTCACAGGAGTGAGCCAGAGGAGGGAGCCAGGCTCTTCTCAGAGAGGCTGAACAAGAGGCCACAGACAGAAACTGATGCACAGAATGTTCCACTTCAATATGAGGAAAAGTTTCTTTATTATGCAGGTGACCATGCACTGGCATAGGTTGCCTAGAGAGGTTGTGGAGTCTCCCTCACTGAAGATATTAAAGAAATATCTGGATGAAATCCTGTGGAATGTGCTCTAGGATGACCCTGTTTGAAACCTGAGCAGGAAGGTTGGACCAGATGGCCCACTGTGATCTTATCCAATCTTACCCATTCTGTGAGCCTGTGATATATTTATAAAAAATTAATTTTGACAAATTACTTGCTTTTTGTCCTTTAAATCTAAACACATTCTCTGTTCAGTCCTTATGCTTTGCTAAGTCCCAGTTACATTCTGTCTTCTGTATACTGTGGTGTCTTTCTACTGACACATGCAGACTCCCAGAATATTCATTACTTATATGAAGGTGCATATCCAATGTCTACCCAATACAGTATGCTTTTCCCTTCAGTTTTTCATATATTTGCAGTAGCCAGGAGTGAGGGAGCCATTCTTGGGCCATTGATGGAGAGCAGCGAGTGCTTCCCTTTCTACATGGAGTAAAGTGGTTCTCCAGACAGATCTGGAGCTCTCTATAGAGGGTAGAAAGTGAAGTCAAATGAGATGGGTAATGCACAAGCCTTCCAAGGTCTGAGAGACGGAGTAGAGCTCCTGGGGAGATGCCAGTCAGGGATCACTTCTCAAGGGAGAATACAAAACCCCCAACAAGATGACACAGGATCTCTAGATCCATCTCTGAGACATATTTGTTTTACTCCAGGCAAATGAGACAGGAATAATCTGTGGTCCCAAGCTATTTGAAGGGCTTTCCCAAGCTGTTTTCCAATTATCTTCAGAAGGAGCAAATATCTTCTGAAGATCGTTCAGAGTCATGAAAGATTATCCAGAAGGACATACTAGGATGTACCACAATTCCATGTCAGCTGGAAACAGAAATTAACTAAAAGAACTTGGGAATATTATTCCAATACACATGTGTTTGAAATGGTGATTGTTGTGAATGAGACACTGAAGATCATTGACTGAAATAATTGCCTCAGGCTGTGGACTTCACCTGTCCTGGGAGATGAGAGGTATATCTATGTTTCATGTTGATGAGTATGAATGAGGCATTTGTCACTCTCTTGGGGTGGCATTACTCCACTGCACAAAACTACCCCAAAGAAGCTGGAGCAGGAATCAACCAGTACAATTTGCTCAGGGCAGCACCATGGACCAGTTAAGTTTCATCCTAAGTACTCATGTCAGTACCATTTTTCTCCAAGGATGGGTGAATGATAAACTTTCTTGCAGAAGAGGCGATATTATTGATGGCAAGTCCTAAAACTCTTTTGAAGTTCAGAGTAGGTAAAATTTGCAACTTTTTCTTTCTTTTCTTTTTCTTTTTTTTTTCTTTCTGTGCAACAAAACGTTCTATTTTAATAGCTTTATCCAAATCTATGTTTCTGTTTGAACTGGATGTCTATGCAAGATGCTACAACACCAATACCTACACTGTGACTTTGTGCAGCATATGTCACACAAGAACCAAACTAAGTCTAACATGCAAAGTGTTTTCTATAAGTCTTATGAAGACTTAGCTAGAAATCACAGAAACAAGAAAATATAATTCACATTATCTGAATTCCAGACATTCCTGGAGTTTTTGTGAAGTCATCAAGACTCAAGTAGAATGTATGGTTATGAATAAATGGGACAAACTTTGTTTCAGACAAAGTTTGAAAAAAAGTTCAGCAGAACAGAGGTATTCTGTGTTAAATGAAGAGAAGGATGTAAGGGATGTGAAAATTTACAGGCTTACTCTAATAACTTCTGAGTGGGAAGGTGCCCCATTATCAACAATTCCTACACTTTTGAAAAACTGAACTAAGATTCAGCTGCTGGAGGTAATTTCCAATACTTGCAGCATCAGAAAACATTGTAAACATCTGGCACTTAGGTGTGTCTTTAGCATTCACTGTACCTGCATGTATTCTTCAAGATGTGGTTGATTAATTAGATTTCTGATAATAAAAGATAGTAGAAAACAGATTAACAAAAACTGGACTCTATATGAAGCACAACTTGTCTTGGTACAAAAGTCCTCTTTTTTGCTCTGTCAAAGCCTTCAGAGTTGTTCAAAAGCCTCACAGCTGGTGATGGAAATAGAAGGTTTTTGGTTTTCATGACTGGTGATAGGCTGGGGAAAAAATTTACAAAACAAGCAATTAAAAAAACCCTCAAAACCCCAAACAAACAAAAACTTCACAGCCAAAAACCAGAGACTTTCTGAGGGTCCAGCTCTTCTTCCAGGGGAAACTGTCTGTGATCATGCTCAGCTCCAGGAAAATAACAAAAAAGCCCCCAAAATTATGATGTGTTATTAAAAGGAAAACAAATCCCAGAAAGATTAATTGTCTAACAAGAATAAAAGAAGGTCGGGTCCTGGACCAAAAGGTTAAGTGGCTTTGAAGTACCATCGAAGTTCTTGCTTCTACAAAAAACACAATCCTCTATTGGAAGTGAAATAAAATTGAAGCAGTAGAATTGTTTGCAAAAATAGAAGTCATGAAAAGCACATGTGAAAGGAAGAATAACTAAGCCGCTTGAACTTATTTGAAGTGTACTTGTCTTAGGCAGACACAAAATACATATTGCTGAGCATGTGGCAAGGAAAGAGTAGCGTTTTGTAGACTTTTTTATAGTACAGGCTTAGAGGAAGGGAGAGAGGGAGGGATGCAGAATGCAGAGGGCTTCCAAGTTTCAGAAACATATTGTGTTTATTGAAGTTTGGAACATAAAGACATCCTTATGGCAGCTTCAAGACCAAAATGACCAATGATATTAAAAATGTGTCCAAAGAGGTAGAATCTAGGGAAGCAGACATACTGCATTTTGCCAAGTCTTATACCTGTGGATTGCTATATGACTTCAGCTGGAGGCCAGGTGCGACTGCAATGTCTTCTAATAATTCTTAAAGTCACATTTACGGACAAGAACTAATCCAGACAATCATTCATTTTTCTCAAAATATAGTGGTCCATTCTGGACAAAGTACTGCAGATGAAATATTTTCCCCTCCACTGGAATGTGGACTAATACATTTGGATAGCTATTAATACATCCCAAAAGAGGTGCAGCAAAATCTTGCTGGCTTTTGTGAGTTGGTTTCACCCTCAAATCCCTAACATTATACTAGACCTGATTGCCTTTCTCATATGTGACATCTGTTTTTTTCCCCTCAAAATATATCACTTGTCTCTGTGGCATTTCATCTTGTTGACCCCAGGTCAACTGTCTGATTTGTAGAGACGATTTTGAATTCTGTTCCAGTCCTCCTGCGTGCACCTTTCAGTTTGGGTCATCTGCAAATACTGTAAATGCACTTACTCTTCATCTTCCTAGTCATTAATGAAACAATTGAATAACACAAGGCTCACACAGACCCCCATGGGACTCAGTTTGCATCTCTTCCCACAAATTACAGTGAATCTTCAATAATTATTCTGACGGTCTTCTAAGAAACACAGACCACCACCAAGCCAGGTCTCAGTTCCCTAGATAGCTCCTAGAACCATAGGTTCATTGTGTGCCAGCAAGGAAGTGAGGTGCAGGTTTACTGAAACTGTTATGTATTACATCCACTGAGTGTACCCTTGCAAGTGAGGACAGCTACTCCATCCTTGACAAATGCCTGCTTTCTGTTTTTGTCTTCTTTTCCTCCACAGTGAGCTCTATTTGGTCCCAAATTCTGTGGTTTCTGCAGCTGAAGTTAGAGTGGTTACCCCAGAGCTCTCAAAGGATCAGATTTTCCTTTTACAAAAGTGGGTGTATGTTTGCCCTGCACTTTCACAGGGCTTCACATTCCCTCTACTACTTCTCAAAACCAGTAATCCTTATGATTACCTTGGCTGTTTCATTCAAATTTCTCCAAACTTGGCCAGGCTTCACAGTATTTTTATGCTGTTCTTTTCCTTACTGTAGCCAGTGGGTTTTTTGTGCAATAATGTTGTCTAATGACAGTTTAGTGAAGATTAGTGAGAAAGAAAAAAAAGTGCAATATTTGTTCGCATCACCCATTGTTTGATCTTTTTTCTCATGTAGCAACAGATCTATTCTTTGTTTTCAAATATTCTGTTGTTCTACAGAAGAGTTTTTCATTGCTTTCTCACGTGTCTCATACATATTCCTCCCTGTTTATATCATGGTACTGGAGCTTTTGAGCCTCCAGGGTAACATTTGTAGAAACAGCTGTGAAGACTTCCATCAGTGGAAAGGAAATTCTCCTGAAGATGAGATTACCAATAAAAATGCAGATAGGATACTATAAAAATGCAAAATTTGAGGAGCTGATGAGGCAAACATTAAGTGTAGTTGGTAAGGTCAAAACAGACTAGTAAAACAGATCTCTGAGAGATAAGACAAGAACATAGCCTCACAATTTTGCATTCCCTTTGTGTTGCTTTTTTACCTACCTTCCCCTTGTTAGGACGTGGGCTGATGTGATCAAGAAATAACTGGGGAAATAAGAGAACCTAGAGAATTTGGACAGTACACTTATTTTTGCTCTTTTGGTATCATGTTTCTAGGCCATAGACTTAGCTCCAGTCAGTTCACTAGGAATAATCACATGCAGTTGCTCTCTAAAGGCAGCTGAATATCTTAAATGGCTTGGTGGCATAATCATTTCATATCTCTCTCTCAATGTGATGTTTCAGGCTAGTGCATATTTCAGCCTGTGGAACTTCAAGTATAAATTGTTAATCAGAATAACTGGAAGCAGTTCAGGACTATGACATTGATGGAGAAGTAATATTTGCAGTTTTTCAGACTAATGTAAGAAAATTAAAGACCAATCTTGTTGTTGGCCCAATCTTAAAAAGTAAACGCCCACAAAGTGACACCACAGATGGCTTGCAAATCTTGTATGAGAGAACTGGCATTAATTGCAAGGCTGAGCTGGAGAACAGTTTCAGATTCCTACTGTTGATTAGGGGGTTTCTTATTGCAAGACTAGTCATTACATATCAAACTCGATATGAAATGAATTTCCCCTGGCTTGGTACCTAATAGGTAGAGGTATGAGTGACAGTACCTGACCATTCCTTACAGTGCTCATTCCTTAGGTGCCATCATGTCTGCAGAAACTACAGGCTGATGAAAAGCCTGAAAAATAAATTTTTCTTAGTGAAGGTGACTGTCACAGCTTCTTGTGCCATGTGCTTCCCTATTTAGGAATTCTGACCTAATGGCTCTGATCAGCATATACCACAGTGATGATCAGGAATGTGAGAAGACTCCTTCTATCAGGTCAGCTTCTGCTCATGTGAATAAGAATACAGAGACAATGTGGTCACAGTCAGCAGGGTCACATCTGCTTGTCTAAAGAGCTGGTAAGCTGACCTTTAAATTTCTTGGGAACAAATACAGGGATTCATCCAGCTAGCCTGATGATTTTTATTAAGGTTCTGGTCATCACACATGTGTGTTGAGTAGGCAATAGGCAGCAGATATGCGTATATCCTTTGGTGACTGATGTTGTGTGGCCTATTTGGTTTAAGCAAGTTTGGAGATATTACATGTTTTTACTTCAGAAGCTACATCTCTGTAGAATTAATGTTTTTGTAGACAAGACAAGAAACCAGCCATACATGACACTCAAGAAATCTTTACATGTAAGTGTAACTGACCTCTGATGACAGAGACCCTCCTCCTACAATACTACTTCAACTGAAGCAGTATTACGCATAGGATGTCTTTTGCTGCCATGGAAAATTGTTAATCATATACAGCACGCCTGCTTGGAAAAAATACTCTAAAGTCTGAATTAGAAGAGCCCTGTCCCCACTTTCCAGCATTGCTTTGAATATGAAGCCAATTGGGACTTGTTTAATGGGATCTAGATTGTGCACACAAGAAGTCAGAGACAAGATGCAAAGCGTTTGAACCTGTCCTACACAATATCCTTGTATCCAAATAAAAAAGACTTGGATTTGAAAGATGGAGCACTTGGTGGATAAAGAACTGTCTGGATGGCTGCACATGGAGGGGTGTGGTTAACAGCCCATTTTCTATGAGTATTCTCACTGGTATTCACCAGTATGTGGTCAGTGGTCTTCCTCAGGGGTCAGTACTGGGGCTGACACTGTTCAACATCTTGCCAGCGACATGTACCGCGGGATCAATGGTTCCCTCAGCAAATTTGGCACCAACACCAAGTTCTGTGGAGCAGCCAGCACACTGGCAGGCAGCAATGCCATCCAGAGTGGTCTGGACAGGCTGGAGGGGTGGGGATGTGTAAAAACCATAAAAATCAACAAGGCCAAGAAAAAGGTCCTGTACCTGGATCAGAACAACCTCAGACACAGCTGCAAGAGGGAGGGGATTCTGCCTCTCAGCTTGGCTCTTGTGAGACCCACCCTAAATACTGTAGCCAGCTCTGGTGCCCCCAGAAGGACATGAAACTGTTGGAGCAAGTCCAGAGGAGGGCCACAAATCTGCTAAGAGGGCTGGAACACCTTGCCTATAAAGACAGACTGAGAAAGTTGGGTCTGTTGATTCTGGAGAAGAGAAGTCTGTGTGGAGATCTTCTGGCAACCTTGCAGTATCTGAAGGGTATTACAGGGATGCCAGAGAGGTACTCGGCATCAGGAACTGCAGTGTAATGTCAAGGAGTAATGGGCACAAACTGCAAGTGGAGAAATTTAGGTTACATATTGAGAAGAAATTCTTTATTCTTAGAAGGGTGAGACACTGGTTGCCCGGGGAGGTTGTGGAGGTCTGTATAATCCCATGAACTCTCTCCCTTTGGTCAATCCCCAAGCCCTCAGCCCTGGAAACAATAACTACTTACCACAGAGTTAGCCTTCCCAAAGGAAATAAGTCTCCCCCGTGGACTTGGCGTCTCAACTTCCTCGGGTTTCTCCCTCCCCTGTCACTGGCTTGGTACCCCTGGTGGCCACCCCCATTCCCCTGGAGGCCAGTCCCCTCTGCCCAGCCCTTAGCTCCACTCCCCAACCCTTCCCCTTTATAAGCTGCCTGCTGTAGGTGGCTGCATTTCTTTCCCCAGGTTTCCCTTTAGCTGCTGTGTGACACCGCTGGAATAAAACCTTGCAGAAGAGCCTTTCTTGCCTCTGCCACTGAGCCAGTTGTGGTGAGTGTTGTGTGGGGGTTTGACTGCATTGCCTGAATGTTAACTCAGCCTGCCTTTGGACAGGAAAGGCTTGTTGGGGACATGAACTAGGCAGCACAGCCCACCATTCCAACACCCATGTTTTTAGAAGTCCCAGCCCCACCAGTGATGAAGCCCAGGTTAGACGGGGAGTTGAGAAGCCTGGTAGAGTGGGAGAAATCCCTGCACAAGGCAGCAGGGGTTGGGGACTGGATGATCTTTAAGGTCCCTTCCAACTCTTAATTTGTGAGTCTATGAATCTAACCTGTTCAGCTTTGCCTCAGTTTTCTGTGCAAAGCTTCATGTCCCCTCTACTAGAATTTCTCTCCATTGGAATAGGTGGTCTGCTCTGTGCAAAGCTTCATGTCCCCTCTACTAGAATTTCTCTCCATTGGAATAGGTGGTCTGCTGTCCTGGGGCTTCTCTTTATTTCTTTCAGCATGTCTCACTACTCATGGCTGTTGCTTCTGCTTTCACCAAGTTCCAGATTATTTGGTTTTAGTCTGGAGAGTACGATGAAAAGTTATAACCTGTAAATTCTGGCTCTTCCTGCTCAACCAGTAGGGACTTCTTTCCTGTCTTCTGTCAGAAAAAAAATACAAAAGAAACCTGAGTCTCTGGTCCTGACTTTGTCTTTAGGAAGTCCTAATTTATCTGCAGTTTTGCAGGGTGAGACCAAGGAGAGATGAAGCAAGACTTAAGGAAAACTTTATTTTCATGCTTGCTGCATATAGAACTGTCCTCTTCCTCCAGTCTAGAGCCCTGAAGTCTTTGTGTTTTTCCCTTTCTTCACCTTTCTTTTTATTCCAATTCTCCTCAATTTCTTCCATCAAGCCCTTGGTTATTTTCAAGAATTTATGTATCCAGTCCCATTCACTCCAAAGCAACTGGATGGGAATGTGTCAAGAAGGAAAAACAGTTCTTGATTACAATATCACAATAGAAGAAAAAGAGGTTATTCTGGAAATGTTCCCTTTTGTCATATTTCTTCATAACATCTGTGGAGACGTGCTTCATTCCAGGTTCCCTGAGGACAGATTTAATAAATATGCTTCAACAGGAAGGGAGGAAATTGAGAAGTAAATTTTGGAGTTATGGAGGGTCCTGCCTTGCTGATTAGATCCATGTGGGATCTAATCTGGATCAGACTATCTTTAGCATAAAACTGGATGTGAGGTGTTCTCTTTAATACTATTAAACAAAAAGTCTACTGTAAGAAAAGAATTTACAAAACAAATATTGTAAGAAAAGTGCAGTTTCCAAGGAATAAAAACCTCTTCATGCTTAATTGACAAATATCATTGTTTAGAAATGAAACAAAAAAAAAAAAAAGTCAAGGGAAAGAGTACATATAAGAGTTGAAATGTTATTTTTAAGCTATGAGGTTTCTTTGAAGTTTGACTTTAATATCAAAAGATTGCACAATCAAAGATAGTATTAAAGTCATTTATTTGTTTGTCAGGCTCAACACATCAAAAACCCAGACACCTTTGGTCATAAAAGGTAGAAGAATTAAGGGGGAGGAACGTAGTCCTGCAGCTCCACACTGTTTGCTTCTGCAACTGAATGTGGACCCAGTGCTCATGTATCAAGGGAGGTTTGCACTTCTCTGGCTGAGAGCATTACACCAACACATGCAGATGTCCTGCACTCCCTGGTTGTGTATGACCTTTCACAAAAAACAGGTTTACACAGTCTGGGACAGAGCACAGATCATACTGAGCTATTTATGGTTAGCACATCTGGGAAGGCACATCAGAGCACCCGTGTGGTAGGCAGTGCTAGTGATGCACAGTAAGTAGAGAAGGCAATGCTGCAGTTCTCTAAGAAAGAAGGCAAAGTGGAAGGACCCTGGGGACAGCTTTGGATAGAGATGAAGGAATTCACAGGGATAAAGAGCCGAGGAATATCTTGAAATACCAAGTTCTGAAGAGAGTAGTGTAGAAGAATCAGTATTTGCTACAGCATGTGTTGACCTGTTCATGAAAACTTCATTAATTTTACAGAGGTTCATTTTTTGGCACTAATGGAATGCATTCATAAATATATAAAGTTAAAAGAAAGTTTCAGGATATCCTTAAGAAGATATGAACAAGAAGGTAATTAAACCATCTCTAACTCAATGCTATATTTTGACTAACATGTAGAAAAAATTGCATCACAGCTTTGCAGTGAAATGGGATGAAACATACCATTTTTGAGATGGAAGAATTTGAAAACTTTTAGGAATTCAGTTTTGCAGCAGAAGTGGTGATATTTCCGAGTGCAAACTGCTTCTGAATGAAAAACAAGTTTCTATTTATGGAAAATATTTTCTGTTGACAACTTCAGAAAAATTGTTATGCCTTTGCTACGGGTAGAAGCATGCAATCAAAAAATTCCTGACCAGGAGTAGCTAAAAAATAGTGAGATTGATTTCTTTTTCACTTCCATACTATTAAAACAAAATGCCATCCATGTAGCCATGTCTTTTGAACACTGTGCTTCTGCTAACAGCATAAATCACCAGGACTTCCATGTATATTGAAGCTACAGAACAGTGAAAATGAGAGGTCAACCAGACATTGTGTTAAGTATAATCACATCAGGACATAGAAAATAGGACTGCTTTCCTGCCTAAGAGAATTGGTTCAAGACAGACGAGTTCACGTGCCTTTTATCCAGGAACAATGCACAGCACAAGTTATATAAAGAGGTTGGGATACATTGACTCTATCGCTGCTATCCAATTGTGATAAAAATTGCAAACAATTGTGCCAATTAGACAGCCATAAATCACCCATTTGAGCCTAGAAGTTGGTGAAAAAGGCAGGAAATAACTGATCATATCTGTGCAAGCAGGATCATATTTCCTAGAAGAGGGCAAATGAAAATGAGCATGGAGCAGGCTAGTCAAGTGTGTCTGTAAGGTGTGCTGTGGAACACTGTACCATGCCGCGCTGCTGCGTCGAAAGCACTTCACTCCCCTCCGAGCGGGGGGGGGGGGGGGGGGCTGGGGTGGAAGGCGGCCGTGGCTAGCTCGGAGCACAGCAGCAGCTAGCAGCGGGGGGTACTACCTGGATCCCTCAGGGACGTCTGGGCTGCGCCTTCGGCAGAAAGCAACAGTATCGAGAGGAGCGGCAAGGCGGAGAAGCCGGAGAGAAAAGAGGGTCTTAACACGCCCGGTGCACTCCAGAGATTTTAATGTAACATTGTTTCCGGCGAATCCCGCGGGAAAAGACCGGGACAAAAGGGGGAGAAGCAGTATATAAAGGGGTGTACAAGAACCAATCGGGAGAAACTGAGGAGGGGAATTCAACATGACTGACACCGGTGGCAACAAGTGATACACGAACAAAGGAGGGGCTCGGGGCACCTGCCCAATCACCCCCTGTGGAAGGGAGAAGTTTCTGGAAGGATGGGGGGGTTTCAGGAGATGAACGGGGCTCTGGAGGAGGGGAAAGGGGCAGTTGCCAGGGGAACAGGGGTGGAGACAAGGGCTTGGCAGCGAGCCCAGACAGGGAGGACACCATTCGAGGGAAAGGGGGGACCAGGACTGAACCATCGAACTGTGTATAGGGTTGAAATAGGGGGAAGCATCACAATACGGGGGGGACAATACGAAACAGGCGAGATAACTCAATTGGGAACTGAACACACACCACAACAGTACCAGATGTTGTATTGTGTACTGAAACAGATCTCTGGAAAAACTACATTTTATTTTCTTTTGTCTCATTTCTCTACTACTCTCAAAGAGGAGAAGGCAGGTCCTGGCCTCTGCACAATTAGCAGATGTTCTGAGAGTCATTTCTATTTCAGTTTTGGTGTTTGCTCTTAGCTTTCCCTGTAAATGGAGCTGCCTGGAAGAAAAAAGACTCCTTTCTTCTCAACAGTAAAGAATTAAGTATTAGTTTGTTTGGGGGTTTTTGTATAATGTCTTGATGAAATTAGCATTTTCTTTCACTGACAATTTCTTGAGGAGAATTTAATCTTGCCCAAATTTATGGGAAAAAGAAACTTTTAACTGGCAAGTTTCCTCACTAAAGAGGACACAGTAAACCCTCAAATGGCATGAAATATTTACCAATATAAAGCTGAAATATTTACCAAAAGAGCAAGAACACTTTTGATGCTGCCACTGAAAAACTACTACAAGCACATTCCCTTTTCATGTTCTTTCATCTTGTCCAAAACTCAGAAGAGAAAAAGAAGTATTGTGGAAGAATTCTCACTGTCTCTGACAAGATTACGCTACTTACTCTAAAATCCAGAAGATTTTTTCATACTAAAGTGAGCATTTTTAATGACCTCAGACTATTCCAAAGACATTGATGTCTCTGGGATAAGTCTGCTGAAGTGAGAGGACCTTCCCTGGGGTTTACTTTATAGAGCTAACCAAACTACCTATGGTGCTAAACAGTCTTTCACCTGGATTTTTGGAAGAATATATGCCCTGTTTATTTCAGCAGAATAAATTCTGCTGCAAAAATGCCTCAGGAGAGTTCAGAAAATAATCTCTGGGCATCTGCAGCTCCTCATGTTAGTTCTCTGACTTTCTCCATCTTCAAATACACCAGAAGGTGACTGAGAGGTGACCTGAAAGGGACCTGAAAGGTGCTCAGATCAGTTTGCCTTTGCTGTAAGGTGACTTCTCTTTTGCTCATGTTCAAGCTTCACTTAAGAAGGCATTCTGCTGTGCTTTGTATCTTGAGAGAAACATCCAGCTCCTTCATTCTTGTGCTCAGAATTGCACAGTACATGCCCTTTTACTGGAATCTGGGAGGTGACCTATCCAGATGCCTTGGACATTTCAGGTTTGTAAGGTCCAATGGTATCCCATGCAGGAATCAGTGGATAATTGCCCACTGCCTCTTCTTGCATGAAAATGAGGGCCTAAAGTAATGCCACTCAACATGGGCTCACCAAGAACATCTTCTTCCACTATGGAATTGGAAAATGAAAACAGTCTACCCAGGAATGAAGGATTTCTCTTTTCTCCCCAAACTACCTCTCCTCGCCTGCAGATCTGCTTCAAGCACAATCTGCTGTTGGCAATAAGCATGAACTGAAGGAGTGGGAGATGTTCCATAACCATGAATAGGGGAGCAGATGTCCCACTTGGGCTGCAATGGCCCTGTTCAACATAGCAGCAACCCTAAGATAACTTATTATCCAGTGCAACTGGGATTTACAAGGATAAATATCTGATGGAGTCTTTTAGGGTGAGCTAATATGATTAATTCATTTGGTTCCCTATGCAGCTTGGCACAGGCGCTCTGAGACCAACATCTTTGAGAACTCTTTCCTGTGAAATTCTGTGATTATAAGTCATAAGGGAACCTAGCAGGAACAGGTGGCAGCAGCAGATTCTTCAGCTATGCTCTGAAAATGTTTGTTTGTGTTTAACAGTACTCAGATGTAGCAGGTTGGGGGGTTTTGTGTATTAATTTAAAGAAATTAATATACAAAGTACTCTTAAAAGTCTCCTACCTGAGCCGTTCCAGTTCAGGAGTTGAAACTAAAGAAAGTACTTGGATTTAAAGAATAAAAACCCTTAAGATTATTGTCACAACCTTAGTGGGTGGCGAAAGACTGACGTATACAAACCCATGGAAACAGCAGTATTGGAAACAGAAAAGGGTCAGATTTCCCCAGCTGACATGAAAAAGATTAAGGTCCTAAAGCCTGTAAAAGCTTAGTTTATCAGGGACTTCACTTAAGCTTTCCAGGGACCAAAGCAATTAAAATTTGCTCAAGAAAGGGATCAGCCTTCTGCTGCAGCTGTGCTTCCCTGTACTGAAAGATCAGAGCAAACCACAATGATATTAATGTCAGCAAATGACCTCACTACTTAGTATAGACTTACTCTTCACTGCCTCTCCATGTCATGCTGCAAGGTTCAAAGAGTTAACTGTGTTCTGTACAAGATGAACTAAGCAATCAATTTTCCAGGAGTGCTTTTTAAGTACCAATTCTTATAAAAGCTGTTATCTTAAAATATTTTTTTGCAATTTTATCTCCTCTGTAGTGATGAATCTGCCTGCTCTGTGCCGCATTAAAACCATGAACAAAACCTTAACTCTTGCATCAGGTTTTGCTTATGATGGTATTCATCCTTGTTAGTCAAAATGATACCAAATTAATGAATGGGAATAAAGAATGGCAACAGAAGGACCAGGAAGCAACTTCCTCTGAATGAAGAAGCAAGCCTAGTTAGTAGGCCTGTGCTAAACTAAGGCTAAGGAATTTTCCACAGCTGCCTGGAAGGAGGGTCCATGCTCTGTAATCCAGTTCACAGCATTATTCTGTGTGGCCTGAATACAAGATAATCTTTGGTTAGCAGCTGCACTGTAAGAACACGTACTTTGAAAATGTTGTCAGAAGGAACTGGGCAAAGCTCATACAAATCACAAGAAATACACTGATTTTCAGGACACATCACAAGAGCCCTTCTCTTTGTCAAGATCTGCATACATAACCACAAGTGTGTTTATTTTACCATCCACATAGATTATATTCTTCCCAGAGTGCCGGCCTAGGGCTGAGTGTGTGTGAGTGTCTTTTTTTTCTCTGATCTCTGGGGCTGCTCTAAGAAGAAACCTAGGGACAGAGTTTACCTTCAGCTGCTGTGCAATTCAGCCAACTTTTGGTCACAACCTTCTTACATCCTGCCTGTTTGTAGTTTTACTTCTTAAGATGCCGAGGGGTCAAAAATGTCTGTCTCTCCTAAGAAACTCCAAGTGTTACAAGAATTCAAGCAGGGAAGAGAAGTAATTCACAGACAACATAGAAATGCACTTGGCTATCATGATGGCTATCACAAAAGGAACTATTGAAAAGGACTCAAAAGAGGAAAGAATCAAGGAATTCTACAATTGAGGCTTCAATTCAGCAGAACAACAAAAGGCTCAAAGATTAATTTTCTTGTCTCCTCGCTGGTCCTTTGAATACTTCGTGTCTGCAAGGAAAATGCATTCATTTTGATGGAAACATATTGCTCATTGTTTTATTTTACCTGTAAAGGCCACAGACAAATGCAAATTATAAAGAAAGCACTAATGTGAAATGGCAAATTCATGTTACCGCCTGTAAAAAATACCTGGAGGCAGTAAAGCCCATTCTGAATAGCATTTCAAAGCTGTAATTTTCAAAGCTATCTAAGAAGTTATGAATTTTTTTCTTGATTTCCTCATCTGAAAAATCTGTTAAGATTTCATTCAAAATCTCAGTGCTATCACTCACAGAAAAAGTGAAGAAGAAAGAAGAAACAAGATAGAAATTAAGCTAAACATTACTGTAAAATGGTGACTTTTCACTGTTTTTCCACATCTGTAAGCAAGAAGTAAGGTGTCAGTGAAAGTGTGAGAGAACAAATACTAATTTCATCTGGTTAAGGGAAGAAATAACAACAAGGAAATCCAAGGTAAAAAGTCTTTTTCTCAAAGTGATATCTAGACCAGTTTTTTTACATGAAGTCCATGGAAAACAAACTAACAGAAACACAGTGTGCACTGGTCTCCAGTTTCCACAAGAAAAGTGACTAATGATAGGAACAGTTTTACAGAGTTGTTGGACAATCCACTCAGTATTGGCTACTGAACTACTTAAAAAACCCCATACATGACTGTCTTTCACATTTTGGGTGAAAGACCTAGAAAGCAAAGAATTACATAGGTTTTTTAAAAAGCCCTTTATCAGACAATGAAAACATCCTTCCCTTTGATGGTCTTAAGACACTTTAAGTGACTTTTCAGCTTTACTTTTGCCTTCCTATAGCTGAGTTGGGGGATTAACATATTTCATAAGACTATATATATTCTCTTCTGGGAGAACACTGTCCCTGTTGTGCCTTCCATAGCCTGCTTTCTCCTGGCAGGCCCATTCAGAAGATCGATTGAAAATGAGTCATTCTAAAAATACACTGTTTTTTAAATCTTCTTGCAAATTCAAGAAGATTTAATAGTGCAAATATATCACTGTGACAAATTTAATTAAGAAAGAAAAAAAGGCAGATTAAACCAATGTCTTTCCTAAATGATATGAAGTAACTTTCATCCCATTAAATGATGTCAGCTTCTCCTAAATATTTTCTTGAGAACTACAATTAGAAAAAAGTCTCCTCCAAAGATAGCTGAGAACCTGTAAAAAATGTTCTAATCTGTGCTGAAACCTTTAAAACTCCAATTTAAACTCTTGTTCTTAGAGTACCTGCATCTTTGTAGGACTGCCACTGATGAAACCCATTCATTCTAGAAAATAAATGCTTAGCTGGAATTACTTTCCACATGTTAGGAGTGTAGTGATTCATTGTATCCTCAGAAAGTTGTCTCAGATAGGTGAGATTAGCTTGGGAATGATGCTGATCCGAATGACAGCAGGCCATCCTAGTTTGCTTTACAAGGACTTCCTCCTCTTCCTTCTGTTGTGGGATGAGAGCTGAGCACAGATCCTGTTGAGGCAGAACTGGCATTAGTCCCCACTACTCAGCCTAGCATGAACACAGAGCAATGTTAAATCCCCTGCAAACCAGGACTGGAGAAGGGAAAGAAGAGAAAATGACAGAGACTGGATTCTTAGTGAGGCATCAGGCTTTATCCATGAGGAAGAAGAACTGAAAATGGATTCAGAAAGAGCTCATAGCAGACCTGAGGACAGCAGCTGTTGAAGCAGGAGTTCAGAGCTGTACAGGCAAGGTAAGGGCTGTAGGACAGTATCAATCCTCCACTAATTTGTTCTGCAGAGAGGCAGCTCTGAAAAGCAATGAACAATTAATTGATTAGAAGATTAGAGCAAGCATTTAGCAGCAACAGGGATTAATAGTATTCTTAAGCCCTGTAAACTTGTTCATGTTTTTAATTCAGTTAATGCCCAAAAACATGGAAAACTACTCTTCTACTAAGCTCCTTCATGGAATCTGTCAACATCATAACCCACACTTAGAAAAGCTGTAGAAAGAAATTTATCTGATTTACAAAGTTTGGAGATGGTTTCAGTTTTACGTCATTTACATTACTACCATATGCATAAATTCATTAATTATATCACCCTCCCCAAATAATATTTGACACAAAAATTAAATACAAATTGATTAGTAAGAGGATAATTTCAGTAAGTTACTATCTCTCTACATCATTACAAATGCAAGAGGTTTTCTATTTCCATTTTCTCATCCCATATTCTTTAGCTCATTAACTAAGGATCCTCTCATTGCTCTGCTTCAGTTAAACTGCATGACACTATTCTGGTCTTCTCATCAATTTTAAACAGCACTGTCATTTCTTAACCTGCAGCACACTGATATGCACAATAAGCATGTGGTTAAAATCTACTATTGCCCATGTTTGGTCAGAAAAAGTTTTTACTGTCTGTGGATTTCTCTTTTTCTAAAAAGTCTTGATGGTTATTGACTATGTATCTAAATTTTATGCTTATTCTTTTGCAGAAGTCCCATCTTCCAGCATGTAACATAAAGATGAGAGAACATTTTTCTATATGTGGAAGCATCCCCTTGAGCATTTTGATAGTTTTAAAAATTTGATACCCTCATGTATTTTGCATTTGTAATTCATGCAGATTTCAGTCTGAAACAGCCTCTTTCTAGAAGTTTCTGCAGAAAGAAAACTCCTTGAAGTCTAAGATTTTTTTTCCCTTGCAAGAGGAATCTAATAATTAATCCATGCCATAGGATGGCATGGATTAACACCCAGTTTCTATGTATTTAAATTTGTCTTATTTTGAAAGCAGGTTCAGCTCTGTCTTGGCAGTTTTCTTCTTCAATGTAAATAAATATCTATATCATGATTTATATTCTAGGAGTGTCTCATAGTCCCAAACACCTGAAGACACACTGGCACACAGCAGCTGAAAAATAAACATCAGAGCAAAATTTCTAGGTTTGAGGTGAAAGTAAACAAAAAGGAAGAGGCAGAGAAAAGCCACACAGGCCTGGTCTGGTGACCTAGCTCCTAGTCCACCTTTTTTTCTCCATGCTGCAGCATTCTTCCTCTGAAATGCAATTCACCTTCACTTGGAACAAGCCAGATTTTCCCCAGGGCATGAAGAAGAGCATTGTTCCTCTGTCACCCTGTACTCAATCAGGGTGTTTTTGTCTCAGCCACAGAGTATCCTAAGAGGAGGATGAGACACCAAATACTGAATCTTCGTTTTATTTTAGTGATACCTTTTACTAGCTAGGTCTCAAAACCAAGAAAAAGGTTCAAGGGAAAATAAGCACTCACGTCATGTTTGTCAATGAGAAAGGAGAATTTTGCTAGCAAGATCTCAGTGCTCAGTTAGTGACATAACTTTAGCAGGTTTTCTAATGAGCTAGGTTATTTTGCCTGGCATATGTGTGTATCTGAGTGTGTTTGACTGATTGCATGTTCTATAGCAGCCTTTTCTCCCAGGTGGACTTTCTGGGTAATTTTAATAGGTCAGACTCACTCATAGCCAGCTCTGACAAGTGCTTTCATCTGCAGCTTCCTATTAGCTCCACAGTGTTTATTCAGTTCTTGTCCTTAGTATGGGAGGGAGGTTTTCAAGGCTGTGTTTATTGCTGTGGGATTAGCTCCTCCACTTCTCCCATCAGTTGTAATTGTTATTTTCAAGAAATTCCTTGACAGTGACAAATCTACACTTGCTTAAAGGTTTTCATCCTCAAAACTGTGACTGCAATGAAATCCATACCTCATTTATTGGTCTGTCCTGCCTTCCCCCCCCCCCGACCCTTTGTCTTCAACAGTTTAACTTCTGTCCAGCTGCAAAAGTAACCAACATTTTTTTAAAGTACTGGTAAGCTGTAATGCTAAAATTCAAAGTAATGCCTAGTTTGAATGTTGTGGCCTCACTGGATTTTTTCTGCAGTGGTTGCTACTAAAATACTAGTGCTTGGTAGTGACTACTGCACTTAGAAGTTATTTCCATGTACAGTGGGCATGGTTTGGTTTTTGTGTTTTAACCAACAATCTCACTGTGAACAAGCACTCCTTTTATGGCATGTTTTGTATGTGGAAGAGATCTAAGGCAGAGGCTAAAAACAAAATCTAATTCATTTAATTTTGCCATTTTACATGCAATATTATAAAAAAAAATCATCCTGTGCTTTATATCTGATCTTGAATTTAAGAGAAAATTGGAGAGTAATTGCCAAGTAAATTGATAGATGTTGTTTTGTGGAAATGATAGAGAAACATTGCTAACTGGGGCTTCAATTTGTCACTCTTAGCTTTAGGGAATGACTTCACAGAATATGTGCAGGACTCCAAGGAAGGTGTAAACCTTGTTATTATGAATTTCCTTATCCGTGCTCCATCCCATCTCATATTCTTTTGGAAGATACCTTCTACTTCACACAAGGACATTTGGTTGCTCTTTTTTCTCAATGTCTCCTTGCCAAAGAAGAGCCAAGCTGTATCTGGTGACTCACAGGGATATAATAGTATGTTATCTTCTTAAAAAGACGTTTCCACAGCACACCTGACCACAAGGGGAGATTAGAAGGAGGGAGCTATGGAGGGAACTCCTACTCTGTGGAGCCAAGTCTCAGTGGTGTACCATAGCCATGCATCTTCTGCCTTAACTTTTCACAAGAGCTCGTGACACAGTTAAAATATGTTCACTACCAACATGTCCCTGGAAAGCAACTTGTCTTTAGCAGTTATTCTGCAAAAGCTGAGAGTTTCCCAGTGCTGTCTGGTTCTCCCCTCCATTAATCTCAGTGTTACTTGTACCACATTCTGCCCACACTGCTGCCTCGCAGTAGTGGCCAAAACATTACAGCTTCTATTTGGCACGAGTGGGGTATGCTACAGTCACATGGCACCCATGGTCCTGCAGGAATGTGTTTCTCTATAAAGTCTCATCACAGAGGGTGGCAGAGTGACAGTCATGTTGAGAAGATGACCGCTCACATGACCTCAGTGCCGCTCAGAATTGCTTTGAACCTAAAGACCTGGCTTTGGATGCAGTGCATTTTTTGTTAAGACAATTCAAAGTTTTAGGTATTGGAGAGTTTTGTCAGATAAGTATCTCTGATCCCACTGGGAAACGGCAGGAATGTGCATTGTTTGATGAATCAATTAAAATTAATTTCCCCATAGCCAAGCCATCTTTGGGCTTATTAATATGGGTAAATTTCTTGTTAATCTGTCATTTTTCATCACATTAATACCATCCCAAGAGCATGGGAAGCTTAGTATAGTTAATCTTCCTGAAGATGAGAGTTGTTGGGGTTTTTTTCCCTCCCTAGAACATGAAGGTCTTCCTTGGAGAAGCATAAATAGAGTTTCTTCACTGTCAACTGACAAAGTCTATTGGCAATAGCAGGGCAGCCTGTGAAAGATGTAAGCTTAAGTCTCCACCAATTAATGAACCAGAGCACTGTAAATGCCTGCAGAGACCTAGGGTGGATCAGAGCCAGACTTTCTCTGCCAAACAGCAACACACTGGGGAAAAGTGGATGTGCATTAGCTCCAAGTACGAGCTTACAGATGTGGCTGTCTGTTGTTTTTCTTATTTAAACATTCTGGGGTGACTGCACTTAAAAATGTTGCAAAAACCTGGGTGAAGCTCTCACTCTTGGGAAAGAAATGGAGAAAGCCTGGCAGAAAAATATATTTCTTAAGCCTACCACTCACAATAAACAAATCCTAGGCTCCTAGGCAGAAGGAATGTCCTGGCATTTTTACCCCAAAAGCAAGGAAACTCAGTGAGAGCTCAGGTGTCCTATTTGAGGTGTCCTATACCCAGAAGGCTGAGAAGGCCCCAGGTTCTCCATAAACATATTGATAACCAAATAATCAGGATGCCGTTAGGCAGAAGGAAAAAAGCATGGAAGCAGAAAGCAAAGAATGAAGATGCTGAGTGTTGCCACTGACCTTCTGTGCTCCAGTGACAGCTGGGCAACCTGCTGGCACAGTGTGCAGTTTCTGGGGGGGGTCTCCCAGAACAAATATGGACATCTGCTTGCCAAGCTCTCCTTGAAGGCCGGGCTGTACAGCCTGCTCCACTGCCTGAAACTTAATTCTCACCAGCTTCTTTTCTGCCTGGGAAAAGCTTCTAGCATGCCTGACATGGCTGGCATAACTGGCAAGGGAACAAAGAAGCTACTAATCTTACAAGTTGGTGGTAGTGAGGGTGGAGGTCCCAGCTCCACGTCAAGAGACAGACACAGAAGGAATGAATCCTGCAAACATGGCAATGGAGATAGGAATCATTTAATGCAAGGGTGGAGCTGGCCAAAAATGTTTTGACCTGGAAATGTCTCATCCTTTCTCTTTCCAGGTAAAAAAGAGAGAGGTTTGGAAAGACAATTATGTGATATGTAGGTCTGGGATCTGGAGTATGCTACGTGTTTCTCGGTAATCACGAGGCAGAGCAGGAAACAGCTCTTTGTTAGGCAAGGAAGGCAAATGTGGTTTTTTGTTAGGCAAGGAAGGCAAATATGGTTTTTGGCAGAGATTAGTTGACATGAGAGATCAGCAGACAATGCAGCAGCTCTGTGAAGCTCTTCCAATATTTCCATAGCCGAGCCCTGAGCTTCTCAGGTTTATGAAACCTTTCCCCTAGCAACTGCAAGTCCTTCACTGTCAGCAAGCAGGAGCACTGCCAAGAGCAACTGTGCAGAGACTCACAAACTGCAGAAAGGAGAGGTGTGTACCCTAGCCTTGTCTCTCCAGAACATTTCAAGGAGATGTTGAAATGTTTAACATTTCAGCCTTGCTCAGCAGCCTTTTCTTGCTCCATAGTACGCCAAATCACTATTAGTATTTGTTTGTGCCCTTCCTCATAACTTTTGCTTTTATTTAGTCGTAAAATCTGTGCACCCTGGAAAGAAGCAAGCCGGGAATTTAGAAGATAGGGTAGTCGGGGCTTAAGAGGTCTTTCATGGTCATCAGTGGAGAAACATGATGTGTACTTAGCACAGTAAGCCACTTTCTCAATGCAATGCTCTCTCTCT
Source organism: Serinus canaria (assembly GCF_022539315.1). Lineage (NCBI taxonomy): Eukaryota > Metazoa > Chordata > Aves > Passeriformes > Fringillidae > Serinus > Serinus canaria. The sequence continues at coordinate 30,659,782 of NC_066343.1, forward strand.
CACACACATTTCTGCTCTCTTGACCAGACAATCATGCTCTGGCACAGGAGATCTGCTGGGCAGTGGGCTCCTGACAGGCCTGTGCCTCTATCCCAACTACAGCTGATATCTAAAACCCTGGATGCAGCCCAGCCTGCTTTCATGGGGAACTGTTCTACACTGGAAACCTCCTGTCACCTGTCTGACAGCGACCATGAGCAGTCACGGGGCTGGGGAACATCACTCACAATAAACTTGGCTTTTGCTCTGTTCTAAGTGCTGCTTTCCATGCTGACTATAGCCTCTCTTGGGCCCTCACTCAGAGCTACTAATGGGAAAGAGGCAGGAAGGGGTCTTGCAAAAGCTTTGATTTTTGTTATCTCTTACGTTATTTACTAATATGTTAAGCCTTTAGAGTTTTATTCTTTATCTGCTTTGACCAAAAAATTTTTTTAAAAAGCCAAGAATTTTGTCTTCTTGCTCTTCCTGAAGATCCTTGGCCCTGACCTGGAAGAAGAACTCATGTAGAGGTACTTGACATTCTACTTCTGCTGAGACTTACTTTAACAACCCTTTAACAACGAACAACTTCTGCTGAATTCCTTAAGTGATGCAGAACTGTCTTCTCTCAGCACTCAAAAAAGGAAATGAGGACTTAGAGAAATTTTTTGAGTGGAAAACACTTGTAGTCCCTGACATATAAAAAAATTCTAAGTGAAAGGTGGTCATTCTCTGGTCACCTTTAAAGAGGCTTAAATCAGCTCATGCAGAAGGGCAAAAAGTCACCAACACGTAAGATTTACCATCAATGAACATTTAACTGTATTGACCTGACTATGTCTCCCATTTGCTAAGCTTCTTAAAGGGAGCACTCCATGTGTTCCACTGCTTAAGTCTGGTGTAGAATTTAAAGCAGGTAAATAAATTTCCATCTAAAAATATATGTATTTAAATATCTGACTATCAGCTAGGTTGCTCTCATTAATATTCTTGGTGTTAGAACCTGCAGCAACATTTAGTAAGTGATATAATTTTAATCTATTTCATATCTTCGTTCCCAGGAGTCTTTCTGACATAGATTCCTTCAATGTTGTTGACATCTGTTTCAAGAGTCCTCAGAGAAGGCTGCTTATGTAAAGGACAGTGTGCCTTGCTGGAACAGCTCAAAGATGGTTCAGTATCATTACTTTCACTTCACCAATGGGTGAAAATTATTAACTCTGTTACTCTAGCTTCCCCTGCTCAAGTGAACTTACAATGGGCAGTGTTCTGTCTTTTTGCTTTGCACGAGGGTAGATCTCCACAACCTGCTTTTGTGCATGATTTTAGTGTTCATGCTGAGCTATCTTTCAAAACCACAGTAAGTAAGAGAGCTAGTATAGTCTGCTTAGGAAATTTCCACTAAAATATTCTACTCTCATTTTTCTCCTCCAAATGTAGTGCAGAGCTCTGTCGAGTTAACAACAACAACAACAACAACAAAAAACCAACAACAAAACAAACAAGAAAAAAACCAACCCCAAACTCATGAGCAATTACCATCTGCTTGCCCATTATTTTAAATGTGTTGTGGGCATTTTTTTCCCCTCTTGTTGTTATAGCCTATTAAGCTAGTCTGGCTCATGTCCACACTAAAAAAAGCTGCAATACCACAAGGAAAGGAATGATTTTATTTTTTAGGTAAAAATATGAGAACATTAGGAGTTTCCTAACACTATACTATAAAAAAAAGTGAAAAATTTCCAAATGCCTTGCATCTCATTTCCATTTAGCATTAAGAAAGGCTTTCAGTCTGTAACTTGATTGTCAGTTGGCAATTCATGTGTTAGAATTTCTTCAAATATTACTTTTAAAGAGATAATAATGGGTTTTGTCCCCCAAGTGCCCCAGATGAGTTTCAGTAGCAAGATATTTTTTCAGAGAATCAATCTCTATTAATCTTTTTATTTCTAAGTGCATTCACTTCAAAATGTTCAGATTTAGTCTGAGATTCCCACAGCATTCTCCTGGTGAAGCAGTGTTTCCATGGTGCACTGTTTCCTTGGTAAAAAACTGTCAGGATGGCCAGAGAGTGGTGGTGAATGGAGTTACATCCATCTGGGGACCACTTGCAAGTGGGGCTCCTCAGGGCTCAGTTTTGGGGCTGGTCTTCTTCTTCTCATTGATCCCTGGATGAGTGTGCCCAGAGAAGGGCAATGGAGCTGCCAAGGATCTGGATCACAAATCCTGTGAGGAGCAGCTGAGGGTGTTCAGCCTGGAGAAAAGGAGACTCAGGGGAGACCTTATGACCCTCTACAGCTGCCTGAAAGTCGGATGTACCCAGGTAGGGGTGGGTCTCTTCCCCAGGTGGCAAGCGACAGGGTGAGTGGAAATGGTCTCTAGTTGCCCCACGTAAGGTCTAGACTAGATATTAGGGTATTCTTTTTAATTTTTTTTCCCCAAGGAAGAATTATAGAACATTGAAACAGACTGGAATGGGGAAGTAGTGTGTGGAGTCACCATTCCTGGAAGTATTCTAAAAACACCTGAATATGGCCCTCAAGGACATTGTTTAATGGTAAGCATAGTGGTGGAGCTACATCTATGGCTGGGCTTGATGATTTTAAAAGTCTTTTCCTTCCATGATTCTATGATTTGCCATGCTCATTCTTTGCAAAAAAGAGGTTTCTTTGTGGCTGAGGGGTGAATGTCTGATGAGCGTCTGCTCAGGTCTTGATAAGATATGGAAACCTGAAAATGTGTCTCAATTTCAATAATTTAAAAGCAAGCTGCTAGATATTGGGTTTGTATATGCAGAAAATTCACAGCTTATCCAGCTATGAAACTGATAGTCCCATATCAGCCATACACCAGCTTCAGACGGATGACACACATAAACAAATTAGAAATGATCGTACACATACTTTGGCTATTTCCAGCAAAAATAAAGTGAAAATTGAAACAGAATATGAAGCATGAATACCTTAATTACATTTCAGTACATGTTCTTCCATTTTGTGCAGACTGGCCTTTCTTGGGTTTCACTCTTTTGGCCAGCAGCTGAAAAATTGGAAAGATAAGTTCTATTATCTGTTAGTTTAAAGATAATTTTTATTAAAAATTTAATAGAAATGAACTATACTTTCAGTCAAGACAGTTGTTGTTTGTGATGGTCTAAACCTCTCATAGCCCAGCTGAAATGCTCACCACACAGGTTTTAAATAAGTCCTTTTCTAATTCAAAATATGCTCAGCTGCTGCAGCTCGAGGTTCCCAAATACAATGTTATATCTGACCCTCTCATACAAAAATAGATTTTCTGAGAAAAGCAAATCTCAAATGAAAAAAATGTTTCCATCTCACAGCACTAGCAGAATTCAGCTTTTCAATACCAAGGGCTCAGGAAAGCATGGGTGTTTGACATCACATGTTCCAGCCATTTGTCTTTTTCAGATATACTTTTACCACCTGCCTCAAACTGTCTGTAAAATGACAGGTGACAGGCTGTAGCAGAGTTATCTTCAACAAGGAACACCCCAATGCAGTTATGTTCTTGATGTGGGGTTTTTGGCGGGTTTTTTGGTGGTGGTTGTGGTGGGTTTTTTGGTTTTTTATTGAAAAGGGGAAGGTCAGTTACAGAAGAAATAAAAATCTCAGTTGGGATTTTTTAACTGGGGATGTTTATGGCTGCCACAAACCACTGGGGATCCCAATATACAGAACAGAATTGTGCCAGCTTTGTTCAGCAGCCTTCATTTAAATCACATTTTCAGAGAGAGCTTTATGGAGCCTAGATCACCCGGGGCACTTCAGGAAGAAAATAAAATTAACACATTAAAATGGACTTAATCAGGACCATGATGAGTATCTTTCCACCCAGACTTTCATTTAGAGGTTAAATATTTCCCCCAAGTATGTAGTCCATGCCACCACTGCTGTCAGTGAAGAAAAGGAGCTTGCAGAAGGGCTAATCATTTCATCACAGGATCAGTGTCTGAGAAATAAATCACTAATGCATCTTCATAACTGAAGTAATTTTTAACTCCAGAGGCCCTCATGATGATTTCTTTTTTTTTTGTTTTTCCCTGGAGAGGATTTTACCTGACAAAATGTACTTTTTAAATGGGAAAAGGTATATTGCACCAGCCTAACCACTGGAATTTATCTTTCTTTTTTATTATTATTTTTTAAACAAGAAAGCAGAAGCTGTTTAAAAAGAATCATTTACCTCCATTGCAAAATGAAGCCTTTCAAAATCACCAGCTTTCATTCTCCAGTATCTGGATCTTGTCCCCAACACTTGTCTGATATGATAGTTCTGGTTCCCTTGAGCTGTCTCTTTCTTGGGGAAACCAGTGAATGGCATTTTCTTGCCCTGTTAACTTTGTTAAACACAGACCTTGCCTGGAACCTGAAGTACATGGAGAGCCTGCCCTTGAACTCATAGCCTGCAGCAGCACTAGCATGGGTCAGTTTTAGCAGTGTTGGGCTCAAATTTTGAGCAGGTGTTCTGGCACATAAATAATATGGGCAGATTCTCCATGACAGTCCTGTGGCTGCTTCTGTTAGTAAAACACCCCAAAAAACTGAATGATCAAACAATGGTCCCAAGGAAGGGTAGGCAAAAGGGTATTGGGTTTTCCTATGAGATGTATGGCAATATCTTTTTATAATGTGATGCAATGCTCACGCTGAACACAACAGCTAATGATTTGTACCTGAGCAAGTAAAATGAGGCTTAGCGGTGTGGAATTTGCCATTCAAAGAGTTTTGCTGTATATATCACAAATTCTGGATCCTGAGATACATTTAATGTCATGGCAAATCAGTCGTTTACACTTTTTGTCTTACGATCCAAACATATTCTCACTACACCATAGCTAAATGTCCGTGTTTCTTTCAAAGGAGTGTTGTTCTGCTCTTCTTAAAGAAAACTAATTCCTAATAGCAAAACTTATTTAAAATTTGATAATCACCTGTACACATCAAACATCATCAGTGTTTCTGACAAATGAAATAATGAGTATATTTATTCAAATAACATCCATGTTGCTCCTCAATTCTCTTACCATTCTATTTGTATATGAGCAACCATGCTTCAGTTTCCAAATGTATCCTGATAGGAATTTCACAGGAAAGCATTTCAAACAATTTATGAAATCACTGGGGCTTTTTATTGGCTGTGATTCCATTTTCAAAGAACATCATACCATTTACCCACATCATGCAGGAAAAAATACCAGTAAAATAACAAATTAAAATCACATTCACAATGTCTCTACTTTAAATCATTTTCAAGTACTGCATGCATCTGAAAGAAAGCTGGGGAGCATTTCTACTAGAAAATGCATGACTAAGTTAAACTTTGCTCTGTGTGTATGAAAGAGAGAAACAGGCAATTTTTTTAATGACAGTACTGAAACATTTTACTAACTCAGTGCATGAAGAAACAGTTATCTTGATAACATATATTCAGAACAAATACAGACAACTTTCAGATACAGAAGACGTTACATTTAGATCACAACAGCTAATTTCTAACAATGCTTTTTCTAGCACAAAAAGCTTGGCAAAAAGATGTATTCAGCAGCACTGGTATGGTCTTTCTAGATGAAGGAGAGAGGCTGGGAAGGTTCTAAGCCAATGTATGATACTAGAAACATAGACAGAGGAACTCCAAAGTGATTAAGCACATGATCTTATATTTTGTTTTATTCATTTTAAACACAAGAGTAGCATTGATAATTAATATTGCAGTCTGATTTCATATGGCTTTCTCTACATATAAATGTGAGTTCTCCAGGTCAATAGCAAACTAAATCATTTACCCTCCAAATGAGAAGGCCCTTTGACTTATTTTTTTACTAATCTGTAAGGTCTTGGAGTTGTGAGGGAAAATGACTGCAGTGTCTAGCCAACAACCTTTCTGTGTAAATAAAAACAAGTCATAAAACTAAAATACCTCATTTACCTGAGATTGAACAGACCAGTGATGCAAATAAAACAATGTCATGAAAGACAAAAAGATATTCAGAATCCAAACAATGAACCATGCTTCTCTTTGGTCTCTTGTTTAAGTGCTTCATCACCTGCTTGAGTGCCAAGGGGAGAAGTGTGTGAGACAATGCTTCTGACATCCACACATGAGTCAAAGGTGTCTGTCCCTTGTTACCAGTTCTGAGTGGGAAGGGAAATAGATGGACAGAAGAGAAGGGAGAGTGCCTTCCTCTCGAGTCTGTTTAGCATGGCTTAGGCACTTCAGGACCATGGAATGACTTGAGGAGAGGTCCACTCTCATGCATCATGCCAAAGTTATGTGAAGCAAAACCAAGCAAAACCTGTCCAGTACCTGTGGTAGATCTTCTGTCATGTTTCTCATGGCAAGAAAAGGAAAATGGGAACTAGCAGCTCACACCTGGATGAACTCTCTCCTGTCAGTGGAGGAAGGGCTGGTGCAGGTGTGGCTAGCTGAGATACAGAAATGATGAAATGGCTTAACTGGGAAGCCTCCACAATGAAAAAGACTCAGTAAACACTATTTAATAAACCACCTTCCCTTTCCCTCCTGCTTTGTGAACCTGGAATGAAGCCTCTATGACTCAGTATAGTGATTCTATGGCCCTCTTCAGGGGTTCAGTCCAGATGTTCACACAACTCAGGAGCTCAGCTCACAAGGGCAACATTTTTAGTGTTCTGAGCCCATGGATAGCACTACCAACTTAAGAAATTTTACTACAGTCTACACAAGATCCTGACTTAGACCAGTCATTCAATGCCATAGCTGCTGAGGCACAATTATCTAAAATGGTACCAAACACTCTTCCTTTCTCTCTCTCTTCTCCCCATCTTCTCCAATTTCCCCACCTTCCACAGATGTGTGCACAAACATGCACATCAAGCTGCCAGAGAGACTGAAAACAAAGAGCACTAACGTTCTGCAAGGAGAATGCTAGGCAGAAAATTCTGACCTTACATCAGGAACAGTATTTGGTTGGAAGAGGAAGGGAATCAGTAATGGGGGCTAGGGAAAGGTCAGCAAGCAAGTGGTAGAGAAAAGCCAAAGTAAAGTGGAATAAGCTTATCTTCTCATCTGTTTGTTTGTTTGCAGAGTTCTCCAGCACAAGGCCAGGGGAATATATGAATGAATGTGTTCATTTTAGCACAGGCACATTTCTGCTGGTTTTACTTATGAATTAGAGGATGTGTGCCACAGAGATTAATCAAGGCATTTCAAAAGTATTGATGTCTATATGTCTCAGTGATCGAGGTTAGGAGATCTAGCGACCCATGAGTGGCTGAAACAAAGAGCCAGGCTCTTGCCTTTTAGCTTTTGAGGATGTTGGACACTCTAGCAGAGCATAAAAATGAGCTGCTGCCCCTGTGATGGAAAGAGAGTTTCCAATTTTGTGAGAATTACTTAAACAGCTTCAAATAACTAGTTGCAGAATTTGCATGGGGTGAGTAGGACACTCTTCCTTGAAAATGGTAAATTGTTCAACACTACCATGCTGTACCCAAGCACAGATTCATAAAGTGTTCTGGGTTTATTGAAAGTCTCAGGAGGGAAGCAGTCATCTTGCTTTAAATTAAAGTTAGGTGGAAAAAAGTCCCACTGACATTATCCAAATGAGTAAAACTTGCCTTCTGGATAGCCCTTGGCAGCTTGTACTTGAACAAACAAGTCTTTTTTACAGATCCAGCCTGAAACAAGTTGCATCTTTATCAGCTTGTTCTGACTTGTATATCAGTCAAACCTCTTCAGCCTCTGCCTTGGATTCAATAGAAAGTTATCTTTGAAATTATTTGAGAAGAAGCAAGGACTGTAACACCTGAATAAAAATTGTGTGAGGAGGGCATAGTATATTTATTCTCTTTTAAAATACTCTTTTCCTATTGCAACTGATGCTACTAGAAGATACAGAGCTCTCATGCTCAATTCCTTAACCATGGTACAGATTTCTTCTGCTTACCTGAAAAGGTGATGTCTTCTAAAATATCTTATTGAGGATAATATTGAGATGTTTGCCTAAATTCAGTTGCACTGAATGAGTGAAAAGAAAATCCATTGAAGTAAAATGCTTAATTGAGGTACATAATGAAGTGTCTGATATTATCCTTCTTTTTGTTGCCAGCAGAAAGAGTATATTTCCTTTCAAATCTCATCCATGTACTTAGGAAATTTTTGTTGCTCCTAGGACAGGGACAAGCAATGCCAGTTCTGACAGCCAAATCCTGACTCTCCTGACAAGATTGTGAGATTGAGATGGTAAGTCTACAGAATTGACTACAGAGACCTAGCCAGATGCAAAATTTCAGTATTAGCTCTTCAGATGACAAGCCAGATATCTGGTCATGAGGATCTGTGTTCAAAATAGGTCTATCTATGTATTGAATCTATGTAGGTATTACCAAGTCAGTATCTCCCACAGAATTTGGATTTTCTTATGCAATTATGTGATATCTACAGTGGAGACCTCTGTACCTGTGTCTGCAAAAGGCCACAAAGATAATGGTGAGAAAAAATCTCCCACCTTGCTAGCATCAAGGGATACCACACACTTCTGTAATATTAACTAGCTCCTGCATAGCACTAAGAAGCATCCTCACTTTATGCTTTTACAGTAGGTAGAGACTGAAACCTACATTTTACAGTTGCAGAATCTCAGTGGGGCAGAAAATAAGTGACCTCCCCAAGGCAATGCAGTAATTTAGCACAGTAAAGATAATGGATATTTATGGATCTGCCATGACTAACATTCAGACCACCACACACCCCCACACACTGCAGGAAAGAGTGGGCAGGACACAGCCACGACAGTGTGCTGGAACCCAAATGTCCACCCTGCAAGCACTGCTGGAAACGGGATGGTTGAATATGGCAGAAAGAGGAAGATTGGTTAAACAGAGCAGCAAATACACTTGTCATTGGCTTCAGAGGGGTTGGGGAGGTCCTCTACCAGAGCACTGTGCCCTCTTCTATGGTTTCAGCTCTCTGTATGGCAAGTGCCTGACCAATTTGCTCATTCAAGGTAAATGTATGGCTAATTCCCAAAGTAACATGACTCTTGCTTAGATTCTGAGGCATTTAACTTCTACAGCATCTGAGGGCAGATGACTCACTTCTTCCACAATTCTGAGTGATGTCAGCTGTGTAAATCATGCATGATTTACTTTCCAAAGGATCTTTTATTTATGTCACAGATGGAATTAAAACAGAAAAGCTCTGCTTCCATGGCAGAACTGAGATATCCCTCCGAGAGCAGATATGCTCAACAAAAACATGGCTAATGTGACCCAATCAATAGGAACAATATAATAATGACTAGTTATTATCAATAATAAAAATAAGATAAATTTTAAAAATTAAATAGGCCACTGTTCATACTTAGTGAGCACTCCTTCTTGCATTGGATGGAAATGAGATTGTTCCTTTTCTATGCTTGATGTGCAGTGCCGTATTTAACATACATAGTACTATGGCTTATAATAAAAGTTGTGTAGTCTGCAGCTTTTTAATCTTTACATCCAATCAGAGGCATCTACTGGATGTGACTATGTACAAAATTAAGGAATGGATGAGTCTTGGGGCAGAGGAAAGGGAAAGAGGCAGTTGGAAGGGAATGGGAAGCGAAGGGACTCCTAGTGAGCAGTAGAGGGCAGAGGTGGGGAGGACTGCGGGATGAATGGCAAGATTGTAAATCCCCATTGGGCAAAAGAGAAATCCTTTGCAGTACTGTTTATGCCCATCTAACAGTCTGCAGCTATTACTTCTTGAACATGTCCTGCAGGGGCCCTGGTAAGTATTTGATGACTGTGTCTAGGATGCTCTCTTCTTCTTCCTCCTCCTCATCCCCACAGCCAGGAGGGATCGCCTTCTTTGGGCGTGTCAGACTCCCTTCAGCATTAGCTTCCAGTGCAGCCTGGGCCTCTGCTTCCTTTTCTTCCTTCTTCTTTATCCCATACTGCAGGGGAGAGATAACACATTGTCTGAATCATAATATGAGAAATAACACATCTGCTGAACAGGATGGCTGATGAAGCCAGCCATTGCATGCAGTGCCTCATATTCTGCAGTAAGAACATCACATATTTTCATTTTGCTCTTTTACACAGACACTAAAAACATCCATACTAACAGCCCTCCACTAAGTATAGCCCACTGGATGGATAGCCTTCACAAGACAAGATGCTGAGGTCCCTTAGAAGCAAGCACAGGGGAGAAAAGGGTACTATGCAGCCATGGGTCACCAGTAAAGAGAATATAATCTCTGGGTTAGTGAAGTGTTAGAGTGGCATTCTACTGATGTTGATCCTCCTCTTTTCTGTTAACAAGTCTGATGCTTAGGTCCATCATCCGCAATGACTTCGAAAGTCCGTCTGCAGCATTTTATAGTTTATAGATAAGGCAAAACTTCAGGGAAAAATAGTTACCAACAAAAGAAAGCAAACAGGTCAGGACAAACAGGGCGGCAGTGAAGACAACAGTTTTAGATATTCTCATGTGGGACATATCCTATAACATTCATTCATGCTCTCTTTTTATAACTGGGACAGAAAGAGCTCTGTGAAAATAACCCATCATGAGAAAATCAATTGACATACTATTTGAAGAGGAACACTCTGAACCCTGTGAGTAGAATGGGTACTTGAAATTTGCTACTTCCACTAAGAATTAGCATCATGCCACTACGACATTACATAAGTAACCAGAATCTTATTTTATGATATTACATTCAAGAGGCTAGACTTAACACAGGACTAAACATATGCATATGCTGCTCTTTCCATAAGTGTTTGCACCACTTCAGAGATTAAGGTGATACACAAGAAAAAAAAAATCAACTTAAACTGCCACATGCAAATCTAGAACAGAATGTCTACCTGCAAGCTATCCTCTGTATTATCAAATCACAGAATGGGTTGGGCTGGGAGGTGAATTTCAAGGCCAACCAGTCCAAGCAGTGAGCAGGAACATTTTCAGCTAGGTCAGGTTGTTCAGAGACCTGCTCTCTTTATTCAGATCAATTCAAATATCCCAGACTGCTTCCACTTTTTCTGATGATAAACGGAGGTTAAACTTTCTTGGTACCACGACCATGATGGAAACACAGGAAGTGTTCCATTTCTCAGTGCCCAGCTGTGCTTCAAAGAGGCCAGCTGTACATTTCAAGGATGCTTGCAGTCCCCAAGCTCACAGCTCCCTGTCTAGCAGCAGTATTCTTCTGTTTATCCATTTTACCTTCTGAAAAGCTGCCTTAATGGCTGCTCACTGTCAGCTCCTCAGCCACCAGTCACCTCACACACACCTGCGCAATTGCTTACAATCCACGTCGCATGAATACGCTTGAAAACAACATTGAAAAGAAAATTATATATGATTTCAAAACCAGCAAAGAATTAAGTTGGTACCACACACTCAGTATTTTCAAGTATCAATAAAACGTTACTGCTGAATAGACATGAATTAGATGCTATTTTCAAAATTTTTTCTTTTCATTTTTTCTACTTCTAAAATTGTACAAATTGTTAACCAGTAAAACCAAAAGTGCACTGCTGCATTCATGACTTTCTGATTTCAGAGGGTTGTTGGGTGTGACTTGACCTCCTAAATATTTCTGAGCAAAGGCATTATTTTTGATTCCTTTCTCCATCGTCATTTTTATTTAAGATGACAGCCTGCAAAGTTGAAAGCAGTGGCTTTGAAACACTCTAGCTCTCTAAATCAATTCTCTCACGCCAAAATGTTCATTAAGGACATTTGTATTAAAATTTTTAAACCTACTGGGTGCTGGTCACACCTGATTTCATGGGAAAGGTATTGAAGACAAATGATATCTCCATTCTCATGTGAGACAAAGAATTTGACCAACTTGTAGTTTCAGGACAGTACGCCACAAAGGAGGTTCAACACAGGACCAGCTACCACACAGATGGAATGACATGCAGTGCTAGATTGCAGTCACTGACCCATTCTCACTCTCAGCCCACAGGTAGATGTTCCTAGGTGATTCCCAGTGTAAATTATATGCAGCTTGTGCCTTCCTTCACCAGCTGGAGGGGAACAGTAGTGGAGACACCTGTGATAAATCATAGTAACACACAGGTACCCTGCATGCTTTCAAATCCTCCATCTCAAAACAAGTACCAGCTCATGATGCATTGATCCTCTAGCTCAGGAACTTGCTGAACAAATATTCAGCTCACAGGAAGGAGCGAGTGGAATAAAACCAACCAGTTATGAGAAACCAGTAATATTATTAAAATTTGGTAGTATTTTGTAATGCTTTGCATTAACAGAAATATAAGCTGTGAAGATTCATAGGTGAATGACATACTTTAGGTTTGAAATTGTTTCACAGGAAATAAAATTATAGAAATTAAAGTCTTAATATAAGAAAAATTTTAAAGAAGCGTTTTCACCTGGAAGAAAAGGATTTTTTTCATGAAATCATTTGTGTGAAGTCAACAAATTATTTTTAAAAACATGGCTAAAAATAATCTTCATGGTGCTCTGGTTTTCCTGAGGATTGGAAATATTTCATAATTTCCAAAAAATTTAAGGGATGAGAATAGTTTCATTTTTATTCAGGGCTCAACCCCACAAAATTTACTATCCAAAGTTGTATCATTACTTGCTTGGCCTTCAGTCACATATTCATGTCTTCTACTATGAGTAGAATTATGGGCCTAACCCAGGAAGATACTGAAAAATTTTTAGTAAGTGCACCCTCCTGCCACTCCTGAAGTTATTAATCTGTGGCCGCATGGGGATTGTTGTCACTGGGTCATGTTAGGGAATACTGTCAGCCTGGAGTCGTCAGTCATCAGCTGGGAAGAGTAGGGAAAAAATACACGGGCCTTTTGGCTTAACCCACACTCACTAAGTGGATGTCAGGAAAAGACCAGACTAACATACAACATCAACCTCCTCCCTAGCTCTTTTCTTTCTTATTCCTCCATTTTTTTCACAAGGCAAAGTGGGTGCATGAACTGCAAACATTATGGAAATTTGAAATAATGACACTAAGCTTGTCAGGGAGTAGAGGGCTCTTGAGCCAATGGGATCGGCAGCCCAAAATGTGAACCTATCATAAATACAATTACAATTTCTTAAGACAAGCTAACAGTTTCTACTAAAAATGAACATCTAGCAAATAGTTTATCTAGTTTAGCTAGTTTATCTAGCAAATAGTTTATCTATTTTAGCTAGTTTATCTAGCAATATCTAGGTCATGGAATGACTAAACAGTAATATCCTAGTTAAGAGACTTGCAGAAATAATGGCATGTTTTTGGGTCAGGAGTGGAACTGACTCTGCAGGAAGACAGTGGCAATAAACACGCAAGGGAGTGATTTTCCTTGGATGAGATTTGGAACTGCCTACTTAGAAACAAGTAATTTATCTGAAAAACCTAAAGAACTAAAAAAAGAAGGTTCATGGGGGATACAATGACTACTTGAAGACTATGTGATGGGACAAGAGAAGTCAGGAAACAACCCTTCCCTCCAAGTGCTCTGAGAGCTTGAAACTGGACCTCAGTCCTAATATTACTGCATATGAAATAATGCTGTGTGAAATAATGGTGTGTGAAATAATACTGTGTATCACATAACACTGAGCTATGTCTTCTGAGAAAAGGTTGGCATGTGAATTGTAGTGGTGTCATCTCTCCAGGGAATGGAACTTCACAGTGGTTTTGCACAGCTGCAGGTAGAGCACTGCTGAAACTCTGTCAAAACAGCCGTGGCAGATACAGCCATCTCTGGAATTACTACTTTATTTACTAGCTAAGGTTTGAAAAACTACTGAGAGATTTAAATGCTTATTCCTTATCTTGCTTCCTATAAATGTTATGGGATATGAAAGTTTAGTCTACACTAACAGCTCTGTCTGTTAAGTTTCATACATATTCTGAACCTCAACACACAAAAAAAAAAAAAAAATAGCCAGACTTCAAAGCATATGGTTAGAAAAGACACTGGAAAAGCAACATGAACATCATTTTATCTCAAGAGTTAACTTGACCTGAATAAATGTTTTTCTTAGACTCCAACCACTGAAAACCTCTCACCTGTTCTGGAACTTAACTATCCTTTGCAATTAAAATATTTCTCCTCATGTCTAATGTGATTTGTCATGAAGTGCCTTAAAAAAATGTGGAAAATATGTAGCCACTGCAAATAGATTTATCTTTCACCTGTCCTTTTGGACGTTATTTATCACTTGTTCTTATTTTTCTCTTCCATTGCCAAAGAGAACATCAGCCCAATTTTGATCTTTCCATCATTAATGCATGGCATTTTCTGCCAGGAATATATGATATATGTAGGACTGAAACAAATTGAGAGCAATAGATAGAGTTCAGTACTGACGTTTAGTTCCACATCTCTGAGAGTCTAGGGTACAGAAAAAGACTCCCCTTTTATTTGATTTGTACAAACTTGGAAGTCTTTCTACATGACTTCTTTGGTCTCTCTGTGAGTGAACAGGCTGTCAAATACAGGAGGTGAGGGTGCTGAAACCCAGAGCTCCAAGTACACTGTTCTCACCACTGTTTAAAGCACAGAGCCTACTTTGATGTAGATCTGCCCAAAAATGTTCCCTGGCTTTTCTTTCACTTCAAATCTGCTGATTTTATTTTGAGCTAAATTTGGCTCATTTTGCTTGTTTGTTTTTGTTGGTCTACTTGTCTTTCTAATCATCCTGAGCTTGATAGTGAGGACTAGTCCCCAGAAAACTTTTGGGGGAGCCTTTTAACACATATGAAAGGAGGACACTGTCTTTGTCTCTCAAGTAACCCATTTGAGAGCAAGGTCTGCCATGCAGCGCTAGAATTACACAGACTGTTTCGGGCAACTCAGACGCGCTGACCCCAGATAATCTCTTTGCTTTCTGAGGAGTAATGAACAAAGAATCACAACCTGCCACATGGGCAATCATGCCAATGTCAAGCTGTGGCAAGGAATGAAAGGTATGAGAGAGAATGCACGGTGTCTCAGTCCCTGACACACCAGGAGGGTGTGTGGGGGGTGTGAGTGGGGGCTCTGTGTGGAATGTATAGTGTAGGTGTGGGTGTTTTCTTGTCTCTGCATGCTGCTGCACAGCTCTGCTGACCCTGTCAATGCGTTAGCAGAAGACAGCTGATTAATAATGGAAAAGAACAAGGCAAAGTCTGGCAACCACAGTCCTGAACTACATTGTTCAATTGTGTGTGAGCCAAACAGGAGCACAGCTCAGGAGAGAGGTGGCAGAGAGAAATAAAGGAGGACAATTAAACTTCAGGTAGGGGACACTTGAGATGCAAAGCCAGATCCTCCTCTCTCCTAGAAAAGATGTTCCAAAAGCATCTCCTTGGGGGCTGTCAGAGTTTTCCAGGCATTTTCCAGCAGTGATTATTTGTAAACCTCACTCATGTTCTTTGAATCCTTTACCTCATCCAAGGTTCCACTTCCCCTGTGGCTACACATGCCTTGCTACTCTGTGCTATCTCAGGCTTTCAGCTCTGTCAAAATCACAGCAATTTTTCTTGCATGACCTGTCTTGTTTCAGGTCTTCCAGTATGTTCTTCAGTCTTATCCCCCTGTTTCTCTCAGGGAGCTCTCACAGCAAACACAGAGGCCTGCAGGTTTTCTCTTGCACCAAAAACACAAATCAGATGCTGATGCAGATTTCAAAGGGCTCATCTGATCTTCACTGCCCTCCCATCAGCCTCTTCTTCTGGTGACACTGGGGGAATCTAGCAGTCTTTCCTTCTCCTCCATGGCAATATTGCTGCCTGAGAACCACACCCCTGGTTTCCATTCCAATTTGCTGTGGAACTGCAGAACAATCCTACGGGAATACCCAGTGCCCCAAGCATCCAAGAGTAGTGCTACCCTAAACAATAGATATGAAATTTGCTTTTCGGCTGCTCCACAGCAGATGGAGTGCAAGATAAAGCACTGCTCTCTGGAGGAGATCAGATCTGTACTCAACAAGCCTTGTTTGTTAACTTTGATTGAAAACAACATCATATCTGTCCTCTGTTGCTGTTTAAGTGAAAACCAGAACTGCATCAGGCTCCTGATTGCAGAAGCCATCTCTGAATTTTCTGCAAACTCAGCTCAAGGGGAATTGTTTCATTGGCTTCCACAGAGACCAGCCCAGACAAACCTAGTCAAAAGAAAGGGATCATAGGATAGAATGGCTTGGGATGGAAGGGACCTTACAAATATATCCATATCATCCCAAACTCCCTACAGGCAGGGACACCTTCCACTAGACTAGTTTGCTTTGAGTCCCATCCAGCCATGGGAGAGAGGAGAGGTGCACCAGGCCTCTAATCATCTTTGTGACCCTCCTCTGGACTTGCTCCAACAGGTCCATGTCCTTCTTATGTTGAGGAACCCAGATCTGGACACAGAGCTCCTGACAGGTCTCATGAGAGCACAACAAAAGGACAGAATGCCCTCCCTAGATCTGCTGGCCAAGCTGGTTTTAATGCAAGCTGCTTTTATGCAGTGTGATTTTCTGGACTGCAAGTGCACATTGCTGAGCCATGTCAAAGTTCTCATCCACCCTCAAGTCCTTCTTCTCAGGGCTGCTCTCAATCTAGGCACTGCCCAGTTTGGATCTGTGCTTGGGATTGCCATGCCTCAGGTACAGGACCTTGCACTTGGCCTTTCTGACCTTCATGGGGTTTGCACAGCCTCACCTGTCCAGCCAGTGCAGGTCCCTCTGGATGGCATCCCTTCTCTGCAGCACGCGGCTGCCCCACACAGCATGGTGTCTGTGGCAAACCTGCTGAGGGTGCCCTCAATCCCACTGTCTGTGTCACTGACAAAGATGCTGAACAGTGCCAGTTCAACACTGAACCCTGGGGACACCACTCATCTTGGGTGTCCACTTGGGCACTGAACCTTTCACCACAGGTAGAATCCTAGAGGACAAGGAGGCTAAATATATGTCTCAAACACTGATAGCCCAATAGCTTTGTAGCCAACCATGCTGGAAATAACAGCCAAGAATTACTGGCAGTAACATGCCATGGCAATGAACAAGACATGGCTGGAGAGGGGGCCTGTGTAGAGATAAGTGCAAAATTTTCCAGGACAAAAATCCTTGTTCTGGCTTCTGTAGATAAGCCCAACACAGTACAGCACAACCACACAAAAGAGGTAAAGAAGTGGACATGGACTGTAAAAGGGAAACAAGAACACCCACGATACCTGACAACGGAACCTGTCCCTGGTTACCTCTTCCGGTCCTTCTTTTCCTTCTTCCTTCCTTCCTTCCCCTTCCTCTCTTCCTCCTTCCTTCCTTCCTTCCTCCTTCCTTCCTTCCTTCTTCATTCCTTCCTTCCGTCCTTCCTCCTTCCTTTCCTTCTTCCTTCCTCCTTCCTTCCGCCACTTCCTTCCTTCCTTCCTTCTTCCTCTGCCACTTTCCTTCCTTCTTCCTCCTCTTCTTCCTTCCTTCCTTCCTTGCCGCCACTCCTTCCTTCCTTCCTTCCGTCACATTCCTTTCCTTCCTTCCTTCCTTCCGTCCTTCCTTCTTCTTCCCTCCTTCCTTTCCTTCCTTCCTCCTTCCTTCCTTCCTTCCTTCCTTCTTCCTTCCTTCCGCCACTTCCTTCCGCACTCCCGTCCTCCTTCCTTCCTTCCTCCTTCCTTCCTCCTTCCTTCCTTCCTTCCTTCCTTCCTTCCTTCCTTCCTTCCTATCTTCCTTCCTCCTTCCTTCCGCCACTTCCTTCCTTCCTTCCTTCCTTCCTCCTTCCTTCCTTCCTTCCTTCCTTCCTTCCGCTCCTTCCTTCCTTCCCTTCCTTCCGCCACTTCCTTCCTTCCTCCTTCCTTCCGCCACTTCCTTCCTTCCTTCCTTCCTTCCTTCCTTCCGCCTTCCTTCCTTCCTTCCTTCCCCTTCCTTCCGCCACTTCCTTCCGCCACTTCCTTCCGCCACTTCCTTCCGCTTCCTTCCTTCCGTCCTTCCTTCCGCCTTCCTTCCTTCCTTCCTTCCCACTTCCTTCCGCCTTCCTTCCCTTCCTTCCTTCCTTCCTTCCTTCCTTCCTTCCTTCCTTCCGCCACTTCCTTCCTTCCGTCCTTCCTTCCTTCCTTCCGCCTTCCTTCCTTCCTTCCTTCCTTCCTTCCTTCCTTCCTTCCTTCCTTCCTTCCTTCCTTCCTTCCTTCCTTCCTTCCTTCCTTCCTTCCTTCCTCCTCCTTCCTTCCTTCCTTCCTTCCTTCCTTCCTTCCTTCCGCCCTTCCTTCCGCCACTTCCTTCCTTCCTTCCGCCACTTCCTTCCGCCCTTCCTTCCGCCACTTCCTTCCTTCCTTCCTTCCTTCCTTCCTTCCTTCCTTCCTTCCTTCCTTCCTTCCTTCCTTCCTTCCTTCCTCCTTCCTTCCTTCCTTCCTTCCTTCCTTCCTTCCTTCCTTCCTTCCTTCCTTCCTTCCTTCCTTCCACTTCCTTCCCTCCTTCCTTCCGCCACTTCCTTCCCCACTTCCTTCCGCCACTTCCTTCCGCCACTTCCTTCCGCCACTTCCTTCCGCCACTTCCTTCCGCCACTTCCTTCCTTCTTCTTCCTTCCTTCCTTCCTTCCCTTCCTTCCTTCCTTCCTTCCTTCCTTCCTTCCTTCCTTCCTGCCTCTTCCTTCCTTCCGCCCTTCCTTCCGCCTTCCTTCCGCCATTCCTCCTTCCTTCCTTCCGCCACTTCCTTCCGCCACTTCCTTCCGCCACTTCCTTCCTTCCGCCACTTCCTTCCTTCCTTCCGCCTTCCTTCCTCCCTTCCTTCCTTCCTTCCTTCCTTCCTTCCTTCCTTCCTCCTTCCTTCCTTCCTTCCTCCTTCCTTCCTTCCTTCCTTCCTTCCTCCCTTCCTTCCTTCCTTCCTTCCTTCCTTCCTTCCTTCCTTCCTTCCTTCCGCCACTTCCTTCCGCCACTTCCTTCCTTCCTTCCTTCCTTCCTTCCTTCCGTCCTTCCTTCCTTCCTTCCTTCCTTCCTTCCTTCCTTCCTCCTTCCTTCCTTCCTTCCTTCCTTCCTTCCTTCCTTCCTCCTTCCTTCCTTCCTTCCGCCCTTCCTTCCGTCCTTCCTTCCTTCCTTCCTTCCTTCCTTCCTTCCTTCCTTCCTTCCTTCCTTCCTTCCGCCCTTCCTTCCCTTCCTTCCTTCCGCCACTTCCTTCCTTCCTTCCTTCCTTCCTTCCTTCCTCCACTTCCTTCCTTCCTTCCGCCCTTCCTTCCTTCCTTCCTCCTTCCTTCCTTCCTTCCTTCCTTCCGCCACTTCCTTCCTTCCTTCCCTTCCTTCCTTCCCTTCCTTCCGCCCTTCCTTCCTTCCGCCCTTCCTTCCTTCCTTCCTTCCTTCCGCCTTCCTTCCTTCCTTCCTTCCTTCCTTCCGTCCTTCCTTCCTTCCTTCCTTCCTTCCTCCTTCCTTCCTTCCTTCCTTCCTTCCTTCCTTCCTTCCTTCCTTCCTTCCGCCACTTCCTTCCTTCCGCCACTTCCTTCCCCTTCCTTCCGCCACTTCCTTCCGCCACTTCCTTCCTTCCTTCCTCCTTCCTTCCTTCCTTCCTTCCTTCCTTCCTTCCTTCCTTCCTTCCTTCCTTCCTTCCTTCCTTCCTTCCTTCCTCCTTCCTTCCTTCCTTCCTTCCTTCCTTCCTTCCGCCCTTCCTTCCTTCCGCCACTTCCTTCCTTCCTTCCTTCCTTCCTTCCTTCCTTCCTTCCGCCACTTCCTTCCTTCCTTCCTTCCTTCCGTCCCTTCCTTCCTTCCTTCCTTCCTTCCTTCCTTCCTTCCTTCCTCCTTCCTTCCTTCCTTCCTTCCTTCCTTCCTTCCTTCCTCCTTCCTTCCTTCCTTCCCTTCCTTCCTTCCTTCCTTCCTTCCTTCCGCCACTTCCTTCCTTCCTTCCCCTTCCTCCTCCTTCCTTCCTTCCTTCCTTCCCTTCCTTCCTTCCTTCCTTCCGCCACTTCCTTCCTTCCTCCCTTCCTTCCGCCACTTCCTTCCTTCCTTCCTTCCTTCCTTCCTTCCTTCCTTCCTTCCTGCCTTCCTTCCTTCCTTCCTTCCTTCCGCCTTCCTTCCTTCCTTCCTTCCTTCCGCCACTTCCTTCCTTCCGCCACTTCCTTCCTTCCTTCCTTCCTTCCTTCCGTCCTTCCTTCCGTTCCTTCACTTTCCATTCCTTCCTTCCTCCTTCTTCCTTCCTTGCCTTCCTTCCGCCACTTCCTTCCTTCCCCTTCCTTCCGCCACTTCCTTTCTTCCTTCACCATTCCGTCCTTCCTTCCTTCCTTCCTTCCGCCATTTCCTTCCTTCCGCACTTCCTTCCTTCCTTCCGCCACTTCCTTCCTCCGCCACTTCCGTCCTTCGCCACTTCCTTCTTCCGCCACTTCCTTCCGCTCCGCCACTTCCTTCCTTCCGCCACTTCTCCTTCCGCCACTTGCCGTCCTTCCTTCCGCACCTTCCTTCCGCCACTTCCTTCCGCACCTTCCTCCTTCCCTTCCTTCCTTCCTCCTTCTTCCCTTTCTCCCCTCCCTTCCCTCTGCCCATCATCTACCATCCATCCTCCATCCATCCATCCTCCATCCATCATCCATCCATCCATTCCATCCCTCCATCCATCCTCCCTCCATCCATCCATCCA
The DNA here is from genome assembly GCF_022539315.1 of Serinus canaria. Taxonomy (NCBI): domain Eukaryota; kingdom Metazoa; phylum Chordata; class Aves; order Passeriformes; family Fringillidae; genus Serinus; species Serinus canaria. Next base: position 30,680,320 of record NC_066343.1, read on the forward strand.
TCCATCCCTCCATCCATCCATCCATTCTTCCATCTCTTACTTCCTCTCTAATTAATCTCTTCCCTTCTCTCTTCATCTTAACGCTTTACCCTAAATCCACTGCCATGTGCTTGTATGACAGGTCGGGCACTAGCTAATACCAATTTCTATGCCAAGTGTGTCATTTACTAATAAAATGTTGTGAGTTTTTGTGGACCCTCTGTCTGTTGCTGTTACTTTTGACCACAAGGATTTTTTAATTTTGCATGCTCCCTTCCCTGTGAGGATGGAATGTTACACCACAGCTCTTTGGGTCAATCCAACCAATTCCTTTCCACCAAGTGGTCCAGTCATCAAATCTGTGTCTCTCCAGCTTAGAGGATCTGCTCCATGATCTTGAGGCTCATCATTGGTCCTGAGTTTGGACGTGAAGATCTGTGTATATTGAACATATTTTTGGACTCCTATTCACTTCAAACTTTATCCCATCATATTCTGCCAGGCAGATCTCTGCAGAGCCTAAAGTCTGCTCTCCTGATACCCAGTAACAGGAGCCATCCACCACAGCCCTGTGTGCCAATAAGGTCCTGGCCCTGCAGGCATACGTGCGTCTCTAACTCCTCCAGTTTTGCCCCCATGCTGGGTGTGTTTGTATAGAAGCAGATGGGAAACACATTTTGGCTTAATCTACTATGTGAGCTGACTCTGCCAAAGCAAACTGGCCGTTCTGCTCGCTGCTCAAGGCACAGGACTGTGCTAAGTTTTCCCAGTCAAATGCCTTTTTTCCCCATTACTACACACAGGCAGCGTGAACTACAATTTGTGAACAAATTTACTACTCTTTGGAAACCAAGACTGAGAAACCACAGACATAGGTATCATATACCATTAATATTTCTGAATACTCAGCAGAAAGCATGTTTTCCTTTCTCTCTGTTTGCAAATATGTTTATTTTGTTCATTTTGTGTGCACAGCATCCACATTAAAACAGTGCCTTTCTGCAATATGGTCAGCCTCAGTGAGAGGGAATGAGGTCTTGAAAGCTTCAGGAATGGAGATAATTAAATTACTGATGACTAGCAAAGTTCCTCCATTTTGTAATCAGAGAAGAAATCTCCAGAGTATGCAGAGAAAATCTGACTCATGAAGAAGAGCATAGGATCAGAAGCTCAAAAATACTGATTTTAGGCACCTGGAGGGTGGACTGTAATCAGTGCACTGACTCATGATCACAGGGCCCAAAATACAGTACATACTGAAATCCTAAACCTGTTGGGTCCAGTGGAAAAATTTCTCCCCCAGAATCCAACTTGTAGCTTCAGTTAGGAAAATCTGGGTCAATTTTATTCTTCAAAGCAGTTAAGCAGGATAAGAAGAAAGAAAATTTACATATTCCACAGTAACAACTGCAGCTTAATTGCTCACAGGTTACAGTAAAAGTTTAGATTTGCTCCATGATCACAAGGATGGGGTCAAGATGCAGCAAATTCCCATGAGAACAGAGGCATTTTCCAGTGATGCAGAGCAGGTGTGTTCCTAGCCAAAGCAGGTTTTGATTTCTAGTGTTTCCAAAGCCTACATCTAGTTTGGCACAAGAAAATCTTCCCAGAAGCCAATGGCAGGATCCTGGAAATGGATGAATACAATTGCTTGTATGAGTTTAGAAGACTTTAAGTTATAGCTACATATCTGATAGCATAAATAAAGCCATAGGATATATCTTTCCTTATGTGTGTGCTATGTAAGATCAGAACAGGAGTATAAGCTGTTCATCCATCTTCCTGCCTCCTGCATTTATTTCCTTTACCAAATGAAAGCCTTTATTTCGTACAAGGCTGGTATAATTATTTCCCCAGGATACTGGAGCAATTTAGATTAGGCACAACTATTTCTTTTCTATAGCCTGTGTTTACCACGTGTGACAGCTCTTTTTTGCTTTGTTTCTTGTTTGGTTTAGGTTTTCTCGGTTTGTTTTTATTTTTGCATTACTAAATCTTATTTTGAAAGCTCTAGTCCAGTCAGTATGTTTTTAAAAGAATCTAATACAAGTGCTCCAGAGGATAAGGAGTGGTTCACCACAGGATGAGGAGAAATATTTTTTCTTGGAGTGCAGAGCATGATGAAGGTCCAGATAACTGCAGAAAGAATTTTAGCTTGTACTGTCACAGGAATAGGTTATTGTTAGCTCAGGAGGCTTAAAAATTAATTATTATCCTGCCTTGCTAGGTTTGTTCTTGGTGGGGCTCAGCATTTCATTGCCTTATTGATCAAAAGCACTTTCCCAGATTGGAGCTTGTAGCCAGCTGAAAATTTAGAGGTTGAGCCCTAAGTAGCTGATTCATTTTAAGTTCAGCTTTCAGTAAACTGTGTGAGCTCTCTGTGTCTCATGTCTGCAAATCCTTGGGAAGCCATGAAAAGAAGATTTTTTTAAAAAAACTGTTTCTTACTATCAGTTTTGTTTCTAGCATATTGCTAGAACATTTCTCTGTGCACACATCAGCTACAGATATAATGAAACTTTACGTAATCCTTGGTGTTTTGTAGTACACTAAAAAGGTTCATAAACAAGTAGGATAGTGTTATCAGCAAAGAAATGGGTTATTAGACAGCTCATCACAGCAGAGCAAGAAGGAACTTAGAAAGGATTCTGGAAGTGGTACCCTTGTACGTGACTAAAGTATGCTCCAGGTAAATTTGTGTTCCCTAGTGTAGTTCAGCACTACAGTGAGGGATAGTTGCATTTAATTGTAGTCTTCTGTTAGACAGCAGTTTTGAGGGAAATTAAAAGGATAATTTTCTATCTAAAAATATTCAACAGATCATAAATATAGGTTAATACACCAAAAAAAAAAATAGAATAGAGCCAACTAACAGACCCAGGCAAAAAGGTAGAACTCATATCATTACTGCTAAGTATTCTGGGAAATAACATGGGAGGAAAAGAGGCCCTTAGACCAACATTTAGGTATGCATCCTCAGTTTTTTCTCTGCTTTCTGTGTGACCATATGGGAGACAATTAATTTCTTTTTGGTGGACAGAGAATTTAAGTAAGATTTACCCTTCTAAAGGGGCTACACTGAGTCTGCTCTGAAACACAGTCATTGCTTACAATGATGCCACGCTGAAATACAGGAAGTTGCTTCTGTGTCATTTTCATATGTTATACTCTCCTCAGTAACTTCCTTGGGTTGATAGGATGAATTTGACAGGACAATAAACTGCCTCAAAATATCAGGAAGAACTTTTTTTTAAGTAACCTACACTGAAGTTGTAAATGCTGACTTTGTTGACAGCACAAGGTAATATAATTCAGCAATAGTAAAAGATCAGGAAATATTAGTTAGGTGATTATCTTTAGTCCTTGCTTTGAGACTATTTAATTGTTGCATCAATTCCTTGGGGATTCTTCTGTGTGGAATAAATCCTGCCATTGCAGCTAGGATCTAATTAGCACAGCCACCCTGCCAGTACCTTTGCGGAGACCAAGGCATTGTCACAAACTCTGAGCCAAGACTCAGAGAAATCAAAGGTAGTTAATCAATTAGTTTCAAACCTTTGACACACTCTTGCCTCTGAAGTACAAAGAGTATTTCTCAATCCCATTAACTGGCAACAGAAGTGAGAACTCTGCCATCAAAATGCTTTAAAAATAGGAAGAAAACTTTTGACGTCCAAAAGAGCAAGTAGAAAATTATGAGTGCTAATTCATACGCTGCAGCTTTTCAGAAGGACATGAAAAAATGAAGGGCAAGTCATTTCTTTTTCTCTAGACCTTTTTGAACTGGCGTACCAGCCTCTTCCTTACATAATTCGAGGTAGTTTTCTTGCTTCCCAAGAGACTAGAGAAGACATGTTTGTAGTGAAAGTTGGTAAGGGAAAATACCTGGTTCATCTTAACAATCCAACCAAACAGCATTAATGGTGTTTTAGTGGGAGATCCACCCAGTCTGTTTGGTGTTGCTATGACAAACCTGAAGAACTGTTTTCAACTGTAAACAGCCATGGCCTAAAAAAATCTGAGACCAGTGCAACAGCAAGCAACTAGCTGTGCTGATAATTCAAAACCCATTCTAGAGATGAGGTGCATGCTTATTTCCTCTATGTGGAATCAGCTGTTGAGCTTTGCTCATCCTTTCCCTTGGCAGGCCATGGTCAGAGAACAAATATTTCATATTGTCAGGGATTTGTGAGCAGGGGCAGAGCCCATGGAGCTCACAGCCCACATCAAGCTAAGAGCTGTGCAGCAGAAGGGGGAGACAAACCTTATGCTCAGGAGCTTGCTGTCTCTACTGCACATTTCTCCCAGGCATACCTTCGTCCTACGGCAACAAGACAAAGGCATTTCATCTCTTAGTGGAATCCATTCACTAAAGTACCAAAAGGAGCCTTTTCAAAGGCTCTTTAATTTTCAATAAATTTCAAAATTTCTTAAGGTCTTTGTTGGGGTCTCCAGTTTTTCTTGCCCTCTCCATATATGCAGGACCTCACAGCAATTCAGACAGAAGGGTATGGAACAGCTGAAGCGTTAATCTCTCAATGCATGGAAGCATTCATCTTTGACTCATTCAATGAGTCAAAAAAGAGTAACAAGCCCATTTTCTTTCTCTTTCTTGATCTAATTGGGTGGGGATTTTCTGCCACAGTAGTGGATGGAATGCATGGAGTTTGTTGGATTTCTGTTGTGCCCATGTCAAAAAGCAGCAGTTCAAACAACTTACTTATGGGGTAACTGATACCCAGCCATGCTCATCTTATCCTCGGCAAGCTAAGCAAAGGGAAGCTGACTATCTATTTTACTTTCATATTGTCTGAGCACTTTGATATTTTTAATGAAACTTCCAGTAGCTGGGTGTGGGGTGTGGGAAGCAGAGCAAGAGGACAGAGAGACCTTAAATCAGACCTTGGACAACCTCAAGGGGCAAGGACTCTTGGAAGGGAACACATCAATAACTGAGCCTGCACATAAATGTGACCATGCACATCACCAACATGCTCAGCTGATTATGCTGCTCTGTATCCCAACCACTCTTTATCACCTTCCCATCATAAAATATCTGTACATGCCTTGCAACGCCATGAGCCACTAGGAATCCTGTTACTTGGGAAACTTGTATTGCTTCAGGCCATTAATGAACAATTATTCTTCAAATGCAAAAAGGAATAATTAAAAAGGTCAAGTAAGAATACACTTGACTAGCTTTTTTGGGATCACATGAACTTTTTTGCATTAGCTGCTTGGGGTTTTTGGTCAAAGCCTCAGCCTTTTTGGTAATGGCCCTAGTTATTCAAACTGCTGCTAAAGCTTGGAATCTTTTCATGTAACAGTTTCTGTTGAAAAACTGGAGAAAAGCCCTTTCAAATCTCAGTCTTTGCTGCCACAAGAGAAGTCCTGTGTTAGTGGAAGCATGCCTTTTACTAGCAGTAGGGTTCTTTAAAAATTAGTACCATACAGGTACATGCAGAAGTTAGCTCAAACTCAGTGACAAACCTAGGATAGTGATACTGAGAGAATGAATGCTGTGGCCTTGGAGATGCACGTGAAAAAAAGGGCTCAGTGTGTGCAGAACAGAAAAGCCACCAATAAGCTCAGCCCACACTAGAGCCTGGGCAGAACAAAGGAAAAGCAGAAATACTTCCCTGTGTCTGAGCTGTCTGGGCTGCAGGAGTGAAAGGAGGTGTTGTTTCATGCCCACTGATGGACGGGTTCTGGCATCATGACAAGAGGTCAAGCAAGTATCTACCCTGTGCTTACCTTTCAGATCTTGCTTAGCAGATGCTGATGTGTCTGAGTTCAGGTACTTATTGTTCTTGACCTTATGTGCTTCATGGGTGGAAATCTGCAGGATTTTTGTCAGAGAGATTTGTAGAGTGTGGGAGGGAAAGAAGTTTGCACATTGGCAAAAAAATAGTGCACAGATTTTTAAGTTGGGCACAAGCTTCTAATTCTGGAGTATTTTCAAGAAGAGTGGGAAACATGGGAAACATCTCTTTGCTGATAGAAAATCTCTCTTTTATTTATATATTCATGCGTTCTCGGCATCCTTACTGGTAACAGCTTGCCTGTCACTTTCTCAATGTGGCAGGTTCCTCAGCCCCAGTTCCAGCTCTTGTTTGACTTCCTTCTCACCACAGAAAGAAATTAGCCCCTCCCATTTATGTGTCAGGAGGATAAAAGCCTAAGTCTTAGAGACACAGCCTCTGATTGTCTGAAAACAAGCAAAACTCAATGACATAGCATGATCATAGCTGGCTCTAAAAGCACCTGCTTGCTCTCTAGACTGCCCCTCAATATTCCATCTCTCACCTGCTTCCCAGTGCAGCCACTGCACACCTGAGGACTGTTATTATTCAGTAATGCTGTGTGAAAATAGTTTTTTTTTATTTATCCAGCCTTGTGTTTGGAAAATAACTTTTCTGGGGCACTAACTTCATCAGCCTTTATCAGAGCAAGAATGTGGCTCCCAGGAGAAGAAGGTGCCAGCTCATGCTGGAGGAGAGACAGAAACACTGCAGACAATGGAGAACGTAGGAAGCAGAAAGATTATTTGCTTCCATGAATTTAATTAGGAGACATTAACACTATTTTTCCACTTTGCCCTGTGGCTCTTCCTGTTTTGATATAATCTGAAAAGTATATTTAAAACAAAAAGTCCAGACACTAGAACAATTACCCTCTGAACCTTACCTTAGAAATGCAGGCCATTTCTACATCAGAAGAGACAAAGTCTGGGAAGCTACACAGCACTGGGTTCATGTGTCCAGGTGCTGACAGCAGGAGTCTTACAGGGGTGGCCTCTGTGACAAGAATTCAGGGGCTGCCCTTTGCCAGAGACAGCCATCTCCAGCTCCAGAGAGAAACAGACTGCAAACTAGTTTGGGGCTATGACTAAGATTAACTAAGCTGCCTATTTAGCATGATGTTCTCCCATTTTGGGCACTCCTCTATACAAGGGCTTTGCAATGAACCTGGCAATAGAAGATGAGGAGTGAGCACTTGCCCAGTAGTTTGACAGCTACAAGTTAAGCGTCTGTTCAAAGCCCTTCTAGTCACTAGGGAGAGGCATACACTGTGGGCAGCTGTACATTCCATTCCAAGGTGTGCATCTGGAACATCATGCTCTCAGGTATGCACTTCTCCCTACCAAGTACCAAGGAAGAAATGACTGCCAGCTCAGGTGGAGACAATGAACAGCTTGAATGTTAAAGGTTGGTAAGGCAAACTCATTGGTGAACCTGGTTTTCCCTATAATGATCCCAAATATTCCCAAACCTTTCTTCTCACCTGAATTCACCTCTCACTCTGATCTCTGCAGGTGCCCATTGTGAAGTCCTTCATTTTTTTTTAAACAGATACTTAATTACCCATTCTCATTCTGACTGATTCACTAAAACTAGAAAGAATTGAGATTATTCTTCCATTTCTTCCCTCCATCTTTCTCTCTCTCTCTCTCTCTCCCCCATCCCACCTCCTCTTACACAAAATCCATTCCTTGACAGAAATGAAAACAACCATAAATTTGGGTTCAGCTAATGAAAGCTGGTAATAGCAGTGAGACAGACTTTCTGCAATTCCCACTTCCCTACAAGACCTATTTGTTGCACACCAGACAGCTCTTTTTAAATGTGGAGCCTATCACTTTGAGCAGACCAAAGATAAGTGTCACTATCTCTGATGACTAATACGAAAGACACAGAGTCAGTGGGTTTCCAGTCAGGATGATAACATTCACTACCTGCCCAAAATTATAATTTCAGCAGGGGAAGGTACAATAGGAATAGATGAGCTCTAGCAATGTCAAAGCTTGATGCTCCACCTCGCTAACCCCATATCCCCCTATAATCTGCGGACCTTTTTCAGTGATGTGGCTAAGCTGGATAATTCCTTCCAGGACAAAGTCAAGGAATGAGCCTGTAATGGTTTTTTTGCACATCCTGAGCCACAGTAAGAGCAGCACTTCTTCTGCTGGAAGAAGAGCCATCTTCCAGCAGCACTTCTCTTTGGGTTCTGGCCTGCAACCACTGCTCTCCAACAATCTGAGGTCCTCGAAGACTGTCTCCTTCAAAGGAGCTAGTGGGTCTTAAACTTTGCATGGCTGCAGGGTATTTAAATCTCATTTGCTAGTCAGGCTTTAGGAGAAAATTTTCTGTTTCTGGTGAGAATTAAGATATTGCTCCAAGAAGAGGTTTCATCAGATGCCCCTTTATGACAATCTGAAGAAATTATGCCAGTAGCTGTGTGTTGGGACAAACTGTGAAATTGAACACCATGTATGTTTCTTGCAGCAGAAATAAGGGGGAATAAGGGGAATAAGACTGAAAGAGAAAGGAATCTTGGGCAGAGTGTGTGAAGGTCCACAGTTGTCAGGGTCAAGTAAAAAAAGAGAGAGCATAATGCTGTGTAAAAATATTATCCCCTTAGTATTTTTCTGGTATGTACAATCTAGAAGACTACAGTGACTTTGTCTTCCAGCCATTATATTAAAATTTTATAGCCTTGTCTCAGCATCCCAAGTTCCTCCCAGTCCTGGCACTCCCCTAGCAACAGTTTCCTTCACTGCAGAACATTAAAATCATAGCAAGGTCGTCTGCTGGGCTTCAAGCAGAGCAGTTGTGCTGTGGTTTGAACACAGGACCCCATTCAGGTTCCTTCCTTTCTACATTACAGTACTCAGATTTATTCCTTAGGTTCGGGATGAATAAGGAGGAAATTTGAAGTAGAAAATATGGATTTGTGGTAGAGTGATTTCTGTGCCCAGCAAAAGGGGAGGGGAGGGGAAGGGAGGGGAGACACAGTCACCAGTCTTAACAGCCCAGACTTACTTGCTTCTTTATATGCAGTAGGGATAAATCACTGTCTGGACTTAGAAGGAAAAGAAAGGAAAAAAAACCCCACCACAGCTGAAAATGTGTAGCAGGAATATAGCGGCACAGGAAAATTGTAAATACTATGTTACAAAAAGAAGTTACTGCTCTGAGGAGGATTGCAAGAATTAGGGTAATATTAAATGATTCTGCTCTGACAGCAACTACTTTCAACCATCTGCAGTTTAGGGTCATCATGAAACCAAGCTTGCATTTGGGTTGTTGTATTTATCTCTTCTCCATGAATGAATGTAAAAATTTTTTTTAATCTTGTTATATTTCTCATTTTCAATTCTATTTAAAGACTTCAGAAATGACGTTTAAAAACTGTGTGCAGATTGCAACTGCAACCTGCACACAGTACCACTGCAACACACCTGAAACTGTGACAAGGATTTTATAAGATCGCCAAAGCCTTACATCCCTCCTCCTCTGATGAGCTGCTAGGGTGACTTGCCAAATCCCACTTTTCCTGGGCATCTCTGAGAATTGGCTGAGATGGGTGCAGCTATCATACATTCTTCTGAGCATTCATTTTGCAGCATCATCCCTCAGGTGCTCTTTAAACAACAGCTAGAGACTGAACTACTGCATTAAGATTAAATTTCAGAGAGTAGGAAAGAGAGCAAGTGTTGTGGGTGGATGTGAGCACTCTTTAATCTGAAGGAGTACTTGTTCTCTAAAAAGGTTATTATTCAACCAAATGCAGCACAGTTAGATAGCCTGTTAATAGTTCATTATATTTATTCAGAGATATATGCACAGGGCTAACTCTACAGCCACATGGAAATCTGAGTTCTAGCAAAGACTGAGTCCTGGAGAACATGCCTTCTAACTGGCTTCTCTCGCCCAAAGCTTTAGTGCAGAGTTGGGACATACGCTTTGAGAGACACTTTGGGGCACAATCCTCCCGTTCCGTGTATTTTATGTTTTTAAAGCTTTTTAAAAAATCAAATGAAACTTAAATATTTAGTGAAATCAGTTCTTTCCAATTCCTCATTTGTCTTCTCTGTCTCTTTTCTAGGCAGAACTGAAATAGTTTTCCAGTGTGTGCATGTCACAAATACTGGTAATTTACAATTGGTCAAAAAAAGCTCAGAAACACATCACCTCTTCTCTATGTTTGGAAGTGTATAATTAGAAAGAAAAAAAAAAAAGCTTTTGACATTTCACTAAATACATATCCAATAATCATAAAATCTATCCTATAGATTTACCACACTGTTCTTTGTAAGTGTTATAGTAAGACTTTATTGAACTCACTTAATACTGGTCTGAAGACACAGACACAGGTCAGAAATTTCTTCCTAATTTTCCAGATGTGCTAATTTCTAATTGCTATGCTTACTCTTCTCTGAGGTAACCCCATCCATATCCTTTACCAATTTACATTTTATAAATATTAAAGACACTGGGGCCATATTTTATTTACTACTTTGTGTCTTCTGATCTTCATACAAACTTTCATTTCTTAATATAAGATTGCAATTTCAACTGTAGTTTCAAGCTAACTTAATGTTCAAAAAGATCAATTAATTCCAATTAACATTAATTAAAGTCTCTCAGTGATTTCTCCAAGCAGGGATCAGTCCTGGGACTCTCCTATTTCTTCTTCTCATCTCTGCTCAGCTGAATAATTTTTACAAATATTACTCTGCTAATTTCTTCAGAGCACTTGCACAAGGCAATCTGTTTCGCCTAGTCTGCCAAAATCACATGTCAAAAGTGAATCTAATGTACATGAGTGCTTTGCCTTTCTTCACACCACATGAATGGTGTCTCAGTCAGACTCCTTCTCTTCTTACAGTATTGGAAGTCAGTGGGATTACCGACTCATGCTGTAAAGCCATACAGTTAAGCAGGCATAGGTGTTCAAGGAACAGGGAGTTTTTCCAGCTTTGCCACTAAATTGCTGTGTCATCCTGATGATATCACTTAACTCATTTTGCCTCCATGTTTTTTGTCTTTTCTCAGCTATCCTGAGCTCCTTACGAGCAATTTTTTTGACATTACCTAACACCACAGAAGTCAATAGTACTTTTGCTTTATCTTTGGCTTTTAAAAAATCCTCAAACTTTTGCAGTTTTGAAAAACAACTTTCCATGTTCGATTTTTTTTTTTCTTCCTCAGAGCCTGAATTGATCTGTTTTAGTAAAATCAAGACATTCCACTTACAGTGATCCTTTTACTTGCTGTTAACAAATCCTTTTTTGAAGAGCTACTTCAGTCTTAGATGAAACAAGTGCTTCCTGAGACAGGGATGCATCATCAGGCCACAAGCATTTGGTTCTTCTCTAGCTAGATCAAATCTCTTTCAAACTGATGTATTTTCTTCAAGAGTCTTCAACATCAGTGTTTTCAGCAACATTTTCTGCTCTGGCAAAGGGGCTGATGGAACTTTCACAGCTATTCACTGCATACATTCTTTTTGCTGAACAGTGATTTTTAGGTCTCTAATGCTCCTTTGACCAGAGTGGAGATACGCTTTCAGCAGTCAGCTCAAATTTGTCTAAAATTCATCCTGCACCTCTCTGTTCCTCTGGGACAGGCAAAGAATTTGAGCCAATGAAGCTGCAAGTACTCCTACCAGAAAAGGGAAAAAGCAACCTGAAACCCATTCATATTTCAAAAAGGTGGTTCATTTCTGGCTGAAAGCATCAATGGCTTAGGGGCAGCTAAGTGAAGAGAAGTCATCAGTAAGCAGAGCTGGTCTCCTAGCCTAACATCATCCAAAACATTATTAAGTGTTTCATTCTTTCCTTTATTTTTCTGAGAAAATGCAAAGCAATTTCCAACTGCAGGAAGCGGTTTTATCATTCAATGCCTTTTCCCCCTTTTTCTTTCTTTCAAAAATAATACATAATTTTAAATGAGATTCAATCATGGATCTCAGTAAAGATGCAACTTTTGAAAGAACTGGATCTGCCTTTATTTCTACCACCAAACCACCGGCCTGACTGCTGAAATGAAATCCACAGGCATTGTTATGTCACATGATGATTCAGATGAATTTTTCATGGGACATAATAGCTCTTAATCTGTCCTGCAGAAGAAAAAACAGATTTTCTCTTCTTTCTATACACAACTCTCTGTCTGCTTAATAAAAACATTCATTAGGTCTAGGACCAAGGACTAATCATCCATAAGATCTAAAAGCTACCTATTTGACAAGGATTCTGTTGGCAAAATCTTTATTTCTTTAGTAAGTACATAACAATTCGGAAGAGATAATACACCAAGTCTAAGAATGTCCTATTATAGCCTGGACCAAACTTCTAACCTCACACAAGAATCAATTCTTCCAACCTCATATCATCAAATGCATGCTTACTGGCTCTATGTATCTTTATTTCTGCTCCTGATGTAGCTACTCTGCCAGCCTGATATCTAGTATCAGTCTTAGTCATCCAAGTTTCCTCTTTTCACTTCAGTGCTGTTAGCTTGCATCATCTTTGGCTGCAAATGACTTCTTAAAATTTCCATCTCACACACATTGTTTGTGTCTTCTGTACCTGGAAAAAAACTTTCAGCATTATTAACTGTTGTGCAAAATTTATTCAATAGTCAATTAATACTACTGGAACTATTCTTTTTGGGGACTGAGGTTTTTTTGAAATAAACATCTTATTGTCTTTAATTCTGCCAGTTCTAGAGTTCTGGCTCTGCTCTTATTCTTCCATTACAAATTCTGGTACATTTTAATAATAATCTTGATGGTACTATTCTTTCATATTTTCTTCATTCCAAAGTATTTGCTATTTTTAATACTGATTTTTTTTCCCCTCCAAGATTGCCAGGACTTTTGTATAATGCGGGCATGCACATGAAAACATTTCTTCAACAGTTTCAAGTTATTAATTTTCTCCTAGTTAAATATGGCGTTCTAGCTCTTTTGGCCCATTATTGTTTTGAACTTTCTAAAGCCACCCACCAAAATATTTAAACTTCACCTTGAAAACATATTCAGGCCATAATCACTTGAATCTGAGACTAATCCACCCTCAATTATTGAAATGGATTCCTACTTTCTGTCAAGATAAGGCCTTAAGATAGAATTTCCCTGGGACTGACCAATTGGCTTCTGGAACAAGTGGCAGAGATCTACCACCATTTGCACACACACTGAAGTTTCTTGCATGAGTTACTGACACAAGTAAAGCAAAATTCATCAGGACTTAAAGAACTGAAGGACTCTTTAAAGAAAATATTGGTAGCTTTTCTTAATAGATAGGAGAACATCTCCAACCATGTAAGAAGATACTACGTATAATATCAGGCAGGTTATGACATTTGATTATCAGTTGACATTTATTGTTTAAAAAATGTGAAATCACCTACAGACTGTGTGAAAAACAATCACGATGCCTTGTGTCAGATAAACCATAAAAAGCTATCCCATGAACACAGACACCAACAAAACATGTTTAACTCTCCACACAAAAAGCATTGCAAAGCTTCCTCCCTTGCAGAGTGTGCAATGTACATGGCAAAACAATCCTGCCCTTTTCCCCAAAGCATACACTGGTTCAGAGCAAAGAATCAGAATACAGGCAGTTCTTATTCAACAGACAGGAAAAAACAGCCTTCAAGTGGAAAACACAAAAAATGTTGCGATTAGCACAATAATAAAATATTCATGTATTGATCTATAAATTTGCCTTTAAACAAGTTAAATAATGTAGGACGTTTCTCTGCAGTTTCTAAATAAAATTACAAATAAAATTGTCAGTTACTTTGAATTGTAGATAACATTTTGGGGTGGTTTTTCTAAGTAGAAAAATATCTATGCATTTATTATCCTGTTTAAGCTTATAATCAGCAACCTACTGTGACTCTGAATTAATTGGCATTCTTTATTTTTTTTTCCTGCTCTGGGGGTGGTGTGGAATCCAAATGTGATAAGAGTTATAGACTCAAAAGAAGCTTGTACCTGTTCTTGCTATGTTTTGTAATGGTCTCCACAGTGGGATGTCTTCTTAAATGAATGGTGTAGCACAAGGGATAGGAAGCATGACAGATTTAAGTTCTGATGTCACTTTTAGGATAAAACTCTATAGCAGAATGATTAGTAACACTTCTCTATCATGGTATTTATCATTCTTTTAGCTGTGGCATCATCTTCCTAAAATGTTCTGCCTCCCAGCTCAAGGCAACCAGCTGAATAAAGGAGCCAGAGAAGGACCTGCAGCACCATAAACCAGTGGTTCAGGTAGGATGGAAGAAATCACTGATCACTAGCAAAAGCCCTGTCATGTAGCAGACCACACCACACCCTGTCTCCACATCTCCTTTTCCTGTCACTTTTCCCAGCGCTCTAGGAATGCTCTCAAGACAGCAGGAGCCTTGTGGGCATACACAAAGCATATGCTGCCCTTCCCCTGAACGACTGGGGAGACCACATCAACCATCTCATAGCCTCATCTCAGACAAGAGATGGAAACAGAAGCTTCCAGACCAACAAGAAGACCTTCCAGATCAACAGTCCAACCATTCACCTAACACCACTGTGCTCACTTCTAAATCACATCCCCAGCTGCCACATCCACACATTTGTTTAACACTTCCAGGGATCCTATTCTCCAAGCTATGCTGGAGGTGAATGTGACATAAATGTTACTTCAACTTTCACCCTGTCACAGTCACATAACTTCTATTTTGGAAAGCCTGAGAGTGCTTATTGGGGTAGACTTTACTGCAATTCCCAGATTATAAAGTTGCTGCAATGCCTGAATTTTCACAAGTATTACCCGTAACTACAAATGAGGTTCTTTCCTTTAAATTTCTACTTTTGTAAATCAGAAACCATCAGAAGTTTTGCCACTGTGACTAGGATCATACTGCATGCAAACTGGAGGTTTTTAAAGGAGCTGAGCTGCATTAAATAGCATAATTGCTAGAAAGTGCATAGATTACACTTTTAATTAGACTTGTGATAATAGTTTTGTGTTCTGTTATCAAAACCATGACAAGACAGTCCAACACAGCTTTTTGTTAGTTCTGCACCAACTTATAAATTAGTCTATTTCACAGGCATCATGTTGTGCAGCTTCCAGTTTGATTTTTCATTCATATTGTGATGTTGTTCGCTGTGTCCTTGAGAACACTAAAGCCAGGGAGACCTGACATCTCCTAGTGAGACCCAGGTGCCTTAATAACTTTTATTCCACTCAGCCAACACTTCAGAGCTTTCAGGTTTGATTTTAATTACAGGAGCTGTGATATTTTTAATATCTTTTAAGCAACTTCCTTACTGCACAATCATGATGCTCTGATTACAGAAGACTCGGATAACAGGACTGTGCAACGCTGTTGTAAGATAACTGCACTAGAAAGAGCCATAGTTTTGTCCTATGGGGCTTTTACCAAACTCCTCCAAAGCTGCAGGTACCTAGAGTTAAGCTTTGAACTTGTTACTTTGGATTTCTTCGTCAGAACTGTGTACACTAAGCTATACATGAACAGCAGTGCAGAGCTTACCACATTGCTTCTGAGTCATCACTGAGCAAATGTCAAGAAATTCTTCTAAAAACAGTAGAGCTACATTTTTTGCTAAAACTTGCAGGGTGTACAGGGCAGGAGGGTAACAGAATGGATTTCCTGCTGTTTAGTGCTATCAGGACAGACAAAACATCTGCAGTGGTTTCTCTGCATCTCAACTACCTCCATCCTCTGTAAATCCATAGCTGACTCCTCAACTCCATATCACATAAGATTTGGGCGGAATTGAAGAATTTTTACATTTAGATTTTGAACCAAAAATTTAAATTTATTTCTGAACTACTTCCCACAACTAAACAGTCCATAATAAACAGTCCAGTCAGCCAAATAAATAACCTCACTAAACTTGAGGTATACTTTTTTCTTTTCTGAACATCCTTACTAAAAACAGATGACAAATCAAAGACAGTCTTTCACAGAGCTATTGTGCTTATGCCCGTGCTCCTATTTATACTGCTCTGTGGTTAAGACACTTGCCAAGTTACACGTTGTAGAATTAGACAGTGAGGAGCTTCACACTATAATCTCCTACCATGACTTCAAATATTGGTTTTGTCTGCCTCAATAATATAGGGAAAAAACACAAGGGGTGCCCAAAGCACCAGGACTGGAAAACAAATTGTCTCGAAACTGTCCAAGTAGTGAGACTTCTTAAAAAACATAATGTCACTGAGCTTAAAACGTTTTACTGAAGAAGTTTTATCAAAGGTATGGTTTCATAATTGTCTTAAGCAGATTTAATTTATTTTAGTGAGTTCAAACTCTGTGTTACTGTCGGGTATTTTCTCCTGTTACCTGTAATGTGTCACCTCTAACATACACATGTTTATGTATGGATCATTAAACTGAAAAAATGAGACAAAGAGTTTAGACAGGTAAGTTCCCAGTTACACATTGTGGGAGTGCAGAATCTGAGGCCTGCCTTCTGTCCCTTTCCTGATGCCCTTGAAAGTGCTCTCAGTATTCCAAAGTGCCAGGTTTGCCCTTGAGAAATAACCATATTTTGCAGAGAGAAGCTGCAAAAAATATTCTGGGTTTCCTGTTGGAAACCCAGAACCAGCCAGGAGAAGGAAAGGAACATAATCTTGTTTGTTTTGAAATGTGATTTTGCATTAGTGAGCCAAAAAGAGATCAGAAGTAGTGCTGGAAACATGAACTGACCGTTTTATTGGAACCACACAAGTGAACGGCCAGAAGGCAGAAGAGAAAAATCAATACAAATGTTGCTCTCTGGAGTTCTCTCATAATCTGTGATTTCTTTTGCCCTATCACTGTGATGGCTTCTGCCAACCAAATTCACTCACAGATTCTTGTAAAAAATATTGCTGATCAGACCTGTGACTCCAGTTTCTGGAAGGGCCCAGAGGATACAAAATGCCTTTTACAGAGGCTCCAGTGTGACATGACAGAATGAGAGGCAGATTATGAGTAGCGTGACAGGCCTTTCTCCTTGACACTCACTAAGCCTGTCAAACAAGGTCGAGTGCTACATCTCTCAGAAAATTGAAGCCTAAACAAGGGACTGCACACACTTGTCAGGAGAAAGAGCCTTCAGAGTAGTCCTGAACCAGCTAGATTCCTGTTCCTTCCCTCACAGCGTCAGATGCCCTGCAGGAACAGGCATAACTTGCCAGCTCCTTATTTGACATTCTCACACAAGCTAAGCTTCAAAGGGAAGCCCAGAATCACCCCCTACCTCTCTCCACGTCAAAATGTACACCACAAACCTGCCTTAAACCACTTGCCAGACACTCAGCCTTAATGACAAAGAGTGGACATTCATCCAAAGGTGGATCAGTGCTTTTCCATTTGTTTCTGTTTGCAGATCACCCCTCCCTAGCAAACCTCTTGGAAGTGGAAAGAGTACTTTCACAAAGCACTGAAATTTGACAATAGTTCATTGCTTTCCTTTGCAACCACCTGTAAGAAAAGTAACATACATTCTAATGCTAACCCTGTATTTAAAACCATTGTTTTGGGATAGTATGATCACTTTTCAAACATCTGTAGAGAGATGTACAGCATTCTCACTGTCCAAATCAAACTCTAGCAAGAGCCCCTTTGCAGCTCTCAGCTCAATCTGTGGTCCTCAATTCCTCCTCTGGAATCCATCTTCTTTCTTAAGGCAAGGGAGAAAGGCAAATGAAGAGCAAAAGCACACATCAAGACTGAGACTCTTTCAGAACCACATACAACTTATTGCCTTTTCTACTGAAAGTTAGGATGAAAACCAACTCTCTGTAATAGGAAGGATAGATTTGAAAAGGCTAGAAGAGAGATGGCACATGGATAGGGGGAAGTGGTGATGTACTTCCTAATTTACAAAGCACCATCAAACTTACAGGAGTTAACTAAAACGCTTTTGTTAAACAGCATCAGACTGTCAGGACCCTGTGAGAATTCAGGGAACTAACTGTTTATTCATATTTCCAGAAGACTCTGTGTCATGACCAAGGCTTTGCTGAGATGCAAGCACACCTCAAAAATATCTGTCTCTGTTTGTTCTTTATAACTTTCCATTCATCTCTCATATCAGAGCTGATCAGAAGAACAAGCACTGCAGAGAAGAGCTGTAGTATTAGCAATGAGATATATAGATAGAGACTGTCTCAGAAGATCTGGTCTTCTAAAACTTGCAGTCTTACTTCTGTATTGAAAATCAGCTTAATTTAAGCCACAAATTTGAATTCCCAACTTGAGGTAAACTCCCATGTTATTGGAAAATAACTGAAAGTGGACAGGGACAGAAATGTCTCCCTTGTCATTCAAACAGAGATTGCCTGCAGAAATTGGTGGTGCTGCCCTTACTTCATTGAAGACAGTTTACTAGATCCTTCCTAACAAACCTAATCAACCCTGCAAATTACAGTGTATGGAAAACTGTGATTACAACACCAGAATGTAGGAAGCAAGAATTTTCTGGCCAGGTATGCAGCTGTATCAAGCACACAGACATGGTGAAGCTGATTCTCTGCTTCTGTGCAACACTGTTTTTCCACTTTCACCTTTGCAGGCCAGGTTTAAAATTTAAATTGGTAGGTTCTGCCTAAAACATCTTAGTCACTCATTAAATAGAAGAAAGAAATGCTTTCAGCACCATCCTCTAGTCAACATCCAGGGATTCCTGAGAAAGCTCAGAATATGAGAGAACAGTTGAGGGATTTTCAAGAAAGGTACACTGGGATGCCTCTATCCCCAAAACAGCTTGGCAGCAGCTGGAATAACTTTCAATCAGGCATGCAAGTCCTGATTAAAAAGCACCTAGAAACCCCACTGTGCTTTCTTCTATTATCCAAGGGGCAATATATCAGCTGCTTTTCTCACATCAGGCCTTGGACTATTTCTATCTCTGGCTGAAGAATCCTTCCTCTAAATTACAGCCAGCCTCTCAAACAAGAAGACAGAATTTACATCCCTATAACTGAGAATGACAGAAATAATCCAGCAGCCATAAAATCAAAAGTGAAATCCTAAAAAAATGATATGATGTCAGTTTCAAAAGTAAGCTCAGCCCTGTTATGACCCTAAATTCCTAAGGGGCTGCTGGGAGGTCTGGCTTGGGACCCACAGCATAAAAGCCGTGTACATACTCCACAGTACTTGGTTTAGACTAATACTCTTGTGAAGACCATGCAAACAGCTTCGGGAAATTATGGGAAATTGAAAGTGGTGGCCTGGAATTGAAAGGCTGCATTCTTCCTCCCTCTATCCTAACCAAGGAAAAGAAATTCCTCCTTGAAGCCTTCAAATGAATACAGACTCAGGTTGTCTGTGCTTTACAGCAAGAGCAGACAGAGAAAAGATTCAAGGCTGTACCAAAAAGCAAAGGAGAGAACCCTAGAAAACCACAGACAACAGAAAGTATGAAAAAGCAAATGTTTCCCAAAAAATTCCCCGCTTCCCTCCCAGCAGCAGCCAGCCTGTCTTCTCCAAACTCTTACACAGTCCAAGGAATGTCACAGCCTTTCTTCTGCATCAGCCTGGAACCCCAGAGAGGGCACTTTGCACTGGAGTCTGGTAAGATTAGGTTGACCCCATTCACGACCAGTGAATAGGGTCACTGGCCAGTGATGGAGAGAACTCCTGAGACCCTCAGGAAGACCATATGAATTGCCAATCACTATGAACAGGGCATGCAAACTGTCCTCTTCTTTCCCAGTTTAACCATAAGCAGTATGAGTCTATGGGGAATGAAGACACAGAGCAGGCAAGGCTACACAACTGTGACAAGGAAAGCATGGTTAAAACTTTATCACCCTGTCCCATACATGAACTCAGACCTTGCCTTGGATTAGCCCTTCTTCTTTTGGGCACGGGCTGACTAATCCCCTCTGACTGTCTTAAATCCCAAACTGATGTAACTGAGAGCACTGCCAGAACTGATGCAGAACTTCATGCTGATGCCAGGACAAAGTCACATCCTGATCTAAGGAAGCACCAGCATTTCAAAAGCTCAGCCTGGCTCTGATGACTTTCATCAAAAAAGAATGATGCATCCATTAGCTGAACCATGAAGGTGCCAGGCTGCATTCTCAAGCAGGCATAACTCCACTGGTCTCATTAATTCCTGGTGAGTTATCTGATTATTCAGGACTCAGATAACAAACTGCCAAAAGAAGAGACATAATGTGGCTATTGCCTGATTTGAAGCACTAATGGGAGCTCTTTGGCTGCAGCAAAAATGGAACAGACCTTTTAATCTTGTTTGGTGACCTTCACAATCCTTGAATTAGCTTGTCATAAAAGAGAATCAACAAATGTACAAGCCCTTCCCCTTGTGTCTGATTTGTAAGCTAGGAAAAGAAAAGTTACATGAAAAACAATGGTGCAGCTGTACTAAATAGAGGCAATGGTACTGATCAAATTACTTTCTTGTAATTGTCTGCATTTTGAGGCTGACACAGGTAGTATGGTAGTATGATTCAGAAGGATCCACAAGACAGAGCTGTCTACCTTTAAAGTTAAGATGAATGAAAGATTTAAAATGACTGTGTTTAAAAAACTCAGAGCTCCTCCAGCCACTTAGTCAAATATTATACCATCCTGACTGAAGTTTTTTTCCATAAAGGGAACAGTATTTTATTCCCCAAAGCAGCAGAGCAGCAAATAAGCTCTTCTGCTTTTTGATGTTTTCCCTTTTGGGGTTTTAACCAAGAAAAGATTCCATGTAGTCTTAGCTCTACTGGCTAAAGGAATTCCAAGTGGACAGGAGTGGGCATGGCAACCAGTTCTAGAGACCAGTGGCAATGGGAACATGTGTCATACAGACTCTGGGATGGCCTTCATTTTTAAGTTCTTCTGCTCCCTGTGGAGGTGTCCATGTTTTCAGGAGGAGAAAAAACTTTATTTACACATGGGTTAAACTATATCCCTAGACCTTCAACACAGAAATGTGATTTTCTACAACTACTGCACGACTTTGGGCAGACTACCCAATTTCTCCATCTGTAAATCACACACACAAATAATTAATATTAATCACATTATTAATAAAATTAATAAGTACTATTTAATGCAGTATGTATTATATTATACATTATATAATATATATATTTTACATATATAGAATAGAAATAATTAAACCTATATAGAATAGAAATAACTAATAATCACTTAAAAATTAGATTTTTGAGATCTCTTGGGAAAAACCCCTTCCTCTGTGCCACTGGGTCTTACTGGCTGATGTGAGTAAGATTCAGCCACATTTACAATCACAAAAAGATGCATCAAAAAGCCAGAAACGGAGCTAAATGGTATTTCAGAGGTGAATGCAGAGTTGTATTGGTACTGGAAAAGAACTTGCAAATGACCATTTGTTGAGGTATGTATTTTGTGTCTTTCCAAGTACAGAAGACAAATGCTTGGAGTTTCAACGAGTCACACCCAGGAAGGTTCAAGACACCATTCAGATACCCTTCCTAGCTGAATCGCAGCACTTCCACCTGTATGTCATACGTTTGGGGTTATTCTGCACCCAGCCCTGAGTGACTGAACTTCTCAGTGCCATGTCAGCAATGTGCACAGGTTCTGTCAGCCAACAAGACAAAAGCAGTTTAAGTGAGGATTTCAGCTGAATCACTGTAAAGGACACCCTAGCCAGTGAGTAACAGTAAAACAGGCTGCATTTCAAGAGACGTTTCAGTAACTTCAGAAGCATCACCCAGTGGGATTTTGTTAGCAAGTATCCAAAGTGACATCTACTGGTGCAGATTTGGACTAGCGCAAAACACAGAAAACAAGCTAGAGCAAGGCAGAGCTGCACAAAGAAGCAGACTAATGAGCCCCAAAGGTACTAGTGAGGTAGTCAGCACCTGGTTCTGCTCGATAATTGAAGCTCTGACTATTATGGAAGCATATGAAAATGATGCCAATTTTCTTCCAAGCTCCAATGGTTTGCTAAAGATACCTTCCCACTACAAATTTTAAAAAATAAAATGGCCTACAGCTACAGCACAGGAAGGAATGCATGCAGGTTTTCCCATAAGGGAAGTTCTGTTAGTGTAATGCCTAGAGATAAGGCCTGGAACACACATTTTCATTCAGACCACCTATGGAATTCTATAGATCTGCCTGGTTGGATTCACCAAGACCGAGACATGCTGCATATCCTGGGATTCTAAGGAAATATAAAGATGAAACTTCTCAGTTCAGGTAAGAACAGACTCTCTAAAATGCTCCTGAAGATAGCTTTGCCTAATAATGGACCTGGAGGTCCTTGGCAGGAACATCAATCCCTGTTCTGTGTTGAAAAGCCTATCTGGTAAGGCAGCACTTCCCTCTCAATTTGCAAGAGAGACTGGGCATACCCAGATAACTAAAACTTGGCCATACCCAGATAACGTTATCGATTTTTTTCAATTTGTGATTGTTTTCTGTGAAAGCGTGAACCAACTAGCCTACTCCAGGAAGAGGAAATACAGTCATTGCCTTACAGACAGGGGGATGTTTTTGGAGATACAAACCAGAAAATTAAATTTTGTCTGGTATTTCCAAAGGTAGAAAGTTCTAAAGAAGTGGGTGATTTAGTAAAATTGCAAAGGGCTGCAGTTTGGAAACAAGTTTGATGGTAAAAATCTGTACTCAAGTCTATGTAAAAAACTGATAACAGAAACTCCAGAATCTGACTCAGAGGTAACATAGCCCAGTCAGGACATCCTTGCAGACAAATGGTTGGGAAAAAAAGTTTTGGTAGAAGGGCAGAAGTCTCATCCAGGTCAAATCACTGTATCCCCTTGCAAGCCTCTGAGCACCAATATGAAAATGATGTGCAGCATTATAATGCTCTTGAATCACAAAGCAAAAGTGCTTCTTTCTTCCAAATCTGCCTGGACTTCCTACAGCCTATTCTCAATAACCACCGTATCAAATGTGGGCAGAACACCAAAGGATGTTGTCCTTGCAATGTTCTTCTTCCAGAACAGCCTGTGACTTGATGCTGCAAAGAGCGCCGCTGTTATCAGTTTTCGCTGTTAGTGCTGTTATGACTGTTCTCTATCATCCCACTCAGCCAATGCACTTCATGGAAGGCACAGCATTATCCCCACCTTGCAAAGTATCACACCAGGAGTGTCACAGCCGAGTCTTTTGCTTCCTCATAGCCAGAGGACTGTGACCCAGTTGCAAACACTTCTGTCTATACCACAAAGAGAATCAGCACTGATCTAAACTAAGCAGGATAATTTTTACTTTGTTTTTCATCCTGAGCTATAAATCCACTGTAGAAGCAGAAGAGTCCGGGTAATGATACCTCTCCATCTGCACAATACATATAGATCCCTGAAAATCTATTTTAAGGCCCCAATACTGAACAGTAGACTCATCTTCACTGGATCACCAGGGCTGGATAAAAATTTACATCATTGGTTTTATATCAATGATTTAAAAGGGAAGAGATCAGAGTCTTCACGTTCATTGTAAGATTTTTATCTTTGGAATTAAAGAACATGATTCATTGCTGAGGAAAAATATTTTTTTTTTGAGACCTTTCATTTTTTGGCATGCAAAACACAACTTCTACGCTTTTTTTAGTTGCCAGTAGTCTCCAATGACAGATATACTATTATATTTCTTGCTCACAAGGCAAAACTGCACTATCAAAATTACATTTTCTGGCAGTGAATTTCCAATCCTTTGTACAGGGATTTTTTAATCCCTTGGCAATATCTGCATCTGAAATTATACAAGAATGAAACACCAAACAACATCTAAGAGTTTAGCTAACAGTGTGAAGCTATTTTATATCAACAAAATTTTATCAAATTTAAGTTTGCACTCCTGAGCTGGGAGTTTAGTTTCAAAGCTCTGATATTGCTGAAGAACAGACCCAGTTCACATTCTGCTATTTTTCCTCCCCTAAAATGGGATTTTAGGAACTATGCACCAGTTACATAAGGAAATATGCTAATGAAATATTAAAATTAAATAATTATACGATGTTGCATCTTGATTATCTGACATAAAAATCTAGGACTGCAGCTATAAATCCTGATTGCCTTTTTGTCTGAGTGATTTAGTGCTAAAAGTAAGTTCAGCAATCAGATTTAGAAAAAAAGAAAAGAGGAAAAATGTTCCAACCTTCCTAAAAAAAAGTAAATTCCAATATCATCTACCTTGAGCCATGGAAGACCAGGAAATTACATGTGTTAAATATCCCCAAGGAATTGAATAGTTTTCATGGTTTTCTTTGGACCCAGAGTGCTGTGTCCAGCTCTGGGGCCTCCAACATGAGAAGGACATGGACCTGCTGAAGAGAGTCCAGAGGAGAGTCACAAAGAGGAGAAACAAGGCCTAAAGAACCTCTCCTGTGAAGACAGGCTGGCATGGCTGGGGTTTCTTCAGCCTGGAAAAAAAGAAGACTTCAGAGACACTTAGAGCATCCTTCCAGTGCAGAAAGGAGCCAACAAGAAGGCTGGAAAGGGATATATACAAGGCAGTGGAACGATGGGACAAGGGGAATTGCTTTGAATGGAAAGAGAACAGGTTTAACTACAGAACAGGTAGAAATTCTGCACTGTCAGGGTGGTGAGGCATTGGCACAGTTTTTCCAGAGAAGCTGGGGATGCCCCATCCTGGCAGTGTTCAGTGTCAGGTTAGACAGGGCTTTGAGCAACCTGGTCTAGTGGCAGGTGCCCCTGACCACAAGAGACAAAGGCTAGAACTTGGTGATCTTTAAGGTGCCTCCTAACTCAAACCCTACAATGATTCTTTGGACAATTCCAGACATTGCAGAGACTCTATCTGCCTAACTACAGAAAGCATTAAATGGCCCAATAAGAAATACGGGAAGAATTAGAGGCACACACGCAGAGACAGAAGGGACTCAAACAGAACAAGGACTGCACATTCTCCTGCTGTGTGATATGCTGCCTGTAGGAACAAACCTCAAACTCAGATTTTGCCATTCCTCTGTTGCCTGCAAAGGCATAAGCACTTCTGAAAGTTTCTTGCTGCGCCATGGAGGCTCACTGATAGAACAAGTCGTTACCATTCTTCTGCCACCAAAGCTTAGACCACATAATGACCCTTCTGCATTCATAACTCACAAACAGAAAAATGTCACAGACATGTTTTATGAAAAATCATTTCTTTAGGATTTTTTCTCTTGAGAGGCTGAGAAGCTTCAGAAACTAAATGTACACAATGATTACCTGCTGCTGTAGAATGCAACAGATAGATCTTTGATTAGTCTCATGTGGTTGTTTCTAATTAATAGCTAATCATAGTCAGCTGTCTCGGACTCTGAGTCACAAGCTTTTGTTATTATTCTATTCTATTCTATTCTATTCTATTCTATTCTATTCTATTCTATTCTATTCTATTCTATTCTATTCTATTCTATTCTATTCTATTCTTTGCTAGCTTTCTGATTAAATCCTTTCTTCTATTCTTTTTAGTATAGTTTTAATATAACATACATCATAAAATAATGATAAAAAAATAAAAAATTCTGAAAAATTCATAAAAAATTGTGAAACATGGAGTCAACATTCTTGTCTCTTCCCTCGTCCTGGGATGCCTGTGAACACCACCACAATTAGTGACTCCGAGTGAAGAAAACTTTCACAGAAAAATCTAAAAAACTCTGTCCTCCACCCTGATAAATATCAAAAGAAACCCTTCTTAAGATGAATGGAGTTAGTGAAAGCATAGTAATAACAGCAATAGAGAATTAAACCCTCAGATGAGGAAATTCATTATATTGCCATCAGAATTTTGATACTGCATAGTAAATGAGCTTGAGAACATATGTTGTAAGACACATCAGAGACAAAATACTGAACATCTGTTTACTAAGAAAACAATTAACTTTGTCTTATGCAGTGGGAGAGTTGAGCTTCCTAGAAGTATAAACAAATGATCATGCACTGTGTCACACCTTTACACATCATCCAACAAGGACAACTGTCTCTACAATTACAGTTGTAGAGACAACTTTATATCTTCCACATTAGAATTTTCCATTTGACACTTTTCCATACTTTTCATGCAGATTTCATGCTCCATTGAAAGGGCAGAAATCCTTATTAATATAATTAATATAATTAAACTTTGGCTTATTGGACATAAAACTACGTGCTCTGTAGGACATGAATCCTTAATTATGTAAGCATAGGAATCCTCATTAATGTGCTATAAACCATGTGCTTTATAGCATTTGACCTGCAAGTAAGCCTGGTTAAAGACAAGCTGGGCCAGAGACACTTCCCACTTTCACTCAGAGAACTGAGTATATAAAAAACTACTGAAGCAGCTCATGCTCCAACTCAACTTTATGGACCTAAACCTAAATTCTGCCTGGCAGTCAAGCTATTTGGACTATGCTTCCATCCCTTTTGGTTTAAACCCACTATTGTAAGGATATCTCTGAGCTTCTGCTACCTTCCTACAGGGATTCAGCAATACTGACTGCCTAAAACATATGTGAGATTTTCAGGAAGCCAAACTGTGGACATTGTCTCACTAAGACAGGCAGAGCGTTAACTACCGACCATGGAATAGGGGCCCCTCAGGACTGGGCTCTACCACAGTAGTAGAAATAATTAATTATGTAAATAACTAATTGTTACCCAAATAAAGTAATTCACTTTCAAGGCTGAGGTGTGCACATACACAATTTGTTTATAGAAGGCAGTATTCCACCCAAGAGCCCTGGAAACAAGGAAGCTGCTGCAGCATGGGAAGCTGATAGCAGTGCTGTTAGCAAGGTAACAGGGATATTAGCTATCCATAGCCTCACCTGCCAGACAGAGGGGAACTGGAGGCCTCTCAGCAGTCATGCCTGTGCTGGTCAGGTGTGGTAACTCTCCACGGGGCAGCTGGGATAGGGCCCAGAAGGTCAGTGAGGCATTAGTGCCAAGACCAAAATCAGATCAGAATGCTAGCTGCATGCACACCTCCTGAGGCAGGAGGAAGTTGGAGTGTACCCCAGTTATGCTCTTTACATGCTTTCAATCCATTTCCACTACCAGATGCTGGACTTTGATATTGGGTAGTAGCTCAGACTAGTAGCACTGGGTAGATATCTAGTAGTAGCTTAGGTGGTCCAGTTATTTCAAAATGTCATGTTCAATGTTATTCCTAAAAATTTGTCTCCAAATGAAAATGCAGCATATTTTTAATGGGAAGTGGGGGGAAACCCAAACAACTCATTTCTGTGTAATTCATACTGCCTCCTCCTAAGTAATTCCTATAACCAGCTGCCATGCTGGGTTGAGGGCATACGTGTCTCAATTTAACAGACTGGATTTAAAAGTTAACACAGGCTGGAATGTATCGGTGGTATTTGTCACCTTTCCTTTTAAGCCCTCCCATATTTCCTGAAGCCCTAAACAAGAGAGTGCATTCATAACACTTGTTGGAAAGTCAAGGCAAAAAGCAACAAACATGACGAGCCCATCCTTTCTGTCAGCCTCACCTAGAGCCACATGAGCTCACTGGTGAAGCTGTGATTCCCTGCGTTGCCTCCCTAGCATCCTGCAGCTGCACTAAGGAATAATTGTGACTGTAGTTTCATAACCTATGACACACACTTTCAAACTTTTATTCTGCATAAATAATCTGTTCCTATTCAGTCACTTGAACTAATTGCTCACTTTTCACACTCTCACACAAGAAATGAGCAAATATCATAATGGAGTTTTCTAACTTAAAATGTCTTCAATTTTATTCATATCTGCTAACAGCAACTTGTGCTTGTTTACCAGACAGAACACATGTTTCAGTTTTATTCTTTTCTGCATTTTTGCTTTTACTGGAGTTAGAGAAGAAATCAAGGCAACTGCTAAATAATCAAGTAATGGAGGAAATAACCCAGCTCTTTTTTACTTCTTTCAACATTTTTTTCATATTTCCAACCACCAATCATCACTACTAGAAGACAGTCTTGTGTATCATCAAATTCATCTCTTTGTCAGTACAAGGTGAGAAGAGAAGAGGAAGAGATGCAGCTTCTTTCTACAGCTTTATCCATTTTTTCTGATTCTGCAGAAAACACCTTCATCTTTCAAATGCATGCTACTTGTGATTATTCCCAGGAAAAAGAAAACCACAGGAAAATGAGCTCACAATCCAGATGCCCTGCCCCAAGCAGGACTTCCTGATGGTAATTTCAAATGTACTCCACCACACCAGTCCAGAGCCTCGACTGAGGTCAAATAATGTTCCTCCAAGCCTTCCTGGTCTCCTTTTCTTTAGACCAAACTCCTTGACAAAATTTCAAGGATTCAGTGCATTTCTGAGAGATTTTCCTACTCACTGCTCAGCCAGCTCAGCAAAGTCCAGACAGTTGCCAGTATCATAGGGAAATCCCCTCTGGCTGTAGCTCAGGCTGTATGCATCCTACTCATGAATGAGATCACCTTGAAATTATAACAGGACATCTCAGACTTTTTTAATGCTTTTACAGAGGTTTTCCCAGCAGCAAGAAAAAGACAATCCCTATGTACATCTAGAAGAATTTGGTGGTCCAGAAGAGACAGTCACCAGTGAAAACCGGGCATTAGCTCATTTGCCTGCAACTGAAAAATTTATGACTCTTTTTTTTTCCCCTCGTGACCTTTGTCATTGCTAAAAAACAGTTCTACTGTAAACGCACATTTAGCATATTATGCACACACTGATATGCTTATATTATAATACTAGATTCTCTAGATATATATTGATTAAATACATTAGTGCTGGGGTTGTTCAGCCTGGAGAAGAGAAGGCTCCAGGGAGACTTCATTGCAAACTTCCACACCTTGAGGGGTCTTATGAAAAGGAGGGAGAGGAACGTAGTGACAGGACAAGGTAAATGTTTTTAAACTAGAAGAGGATGGGTTTAGATTAGATATTAGGAAGAAATTCTTTCTTCAGATGTGGTGAAGCCCTGGAACAGGTTGCCCAGAGAAGCTGTGTCTGCCCCATCCCTGGAAGTGTTAAAGGCCAAGTGGGATGGGGCTCTGAGCGGCCTGATATAGTGAAAAATGTCCCTACCCATGGTAGAAGGGTTGGAACTAGATGATCTTTAAGGTCCTTCCAACCCAAACCATTTGACAATTCTATGATTCCATGATTATAAACCAATTTTTGACCAGGTAGAGGTTATGCATTTCTGTCAACCAGCAGCCTCTTTTAAATGATCATATGGATACCTTTCTCTGGCAGTGTCAGGAGTATACAATTCCCTCTAAGTCCTTTCTTTTCTTAAAAGCATAATCCTAAATTTCTTTATTTGCAGAACAATTTCCAGTAACTCTTTGCAAGCTGCACTGTGTCTCCAGAGAAATTTACCCTCATTCATGCTCCCATCATGAATCATAAGAACTGGGTCAGAAATTTGGCCCACTTCAGATACAGTTTTGTTTACATCTGTTCCAAGACACGTTCTTAGAGCACAGAGGTAGGACCTGCACAAGGAAACACCTCTTATACTGAGCAAGACTTTCTTGTTTTATGTACAGGTATTTTCTTTGGCATGTGATGTAAGTCACCTGACAGGTCTTCATCATTAGAAACTCCTTGTCCAACCATTGCCCACATTTCTTTCCAAGATATCTGAACACCAGGAGATCTTCTTACAAACATAAGCTATTCTAAAGAGACAGCTTTGACCTGGCCTTGAGGGTAAGGCATCAAAACTGTCTTCTCCCTCCACACATCCATCTCTAATAGTTAATGTATAAAAACTTTCTTTCAGATGAAAGTGTGAGTGGTAGAAGCCTAAATATTAACCATAGAGTAGACTTGTCCCATATCACTGGTCAATAAAGCTTTGGAATAAAGCTTTGGAATCAATACAGAACATAACTGCAACAGAAACTCACTCTCAGAAACTTGCTGAATTATGACTCTTCTCACAAACCACAAATGCAAGCTTAGAAAGCATCCTCAAAGAGACTCAAAGGAAGCCTCTAATACTTAATATAATGTGAGTGCTAAATAGATGATGAGAAAAATAGATGAGTTTCTCCCCTTCACCTTTGCTCTCTATTTCAGTTTTGCAGGGCTTTGCTCTCTGGCAGGTGTGTTTAAACAGGAACAGGGCTTGAGGAAGAGTGCACAAAATTAGAAAGTCCTGTGGGGCAGAGCAGTTACCTGGATCTATCCAGGTGCCTAGGGAAGGGAACTAGTCACAAATCAGCTGAAAACAGGTGTTCTTCACTGGGCATTTCAAGCTAAGCAGTGTATGTTGAAAGCCAGTCACCTACCTTGTCTCGAATCCCTTGTCTCATAACTTCTCTCTCAGCTTCCATCTTGGCATATTTGGCTTTCCTCTCTTCCTCTTGTTGCCGAAGGGCTTCCTGTCGTTCCTCTTCTTTCTTAGCGGCATCTGGGTCTTTCTCCTCATCCCCACCCAGCATCTTTCCCATGTCTTTGGTAGCCCCTAGAGAAACCAAAAGAGAAAATGAGCCCTGTAAGAATGTGGTGAGACCCCCCAGGATGACAGCTCTTTCCTTCCCTGTGCTCAGGGCCATCTGTCATTCCCTCTGCATCTGGAAAAGTTTCTCCTTTCACTGGGGAGGCAACACACTCTCCTCACCCCAGGCAGGAGGTGGGCAAAGCACTTAACCTGATCAGGTAAGTTACCTGGCACTGGCAGGAGAAGCACAGCAGCAAAACGAGGAGACCAAATTTGTAGATTTACGTGATGGCAGTACAGTCTGTCTGCAGTCCTGAAAAGGGCAAGCTGCCATCCACACTATGTTTTCATTTTATCAGCTCAGCCAAGTGACTGAAGGTTGATTTTGAAGGGTCTTTAATGTAATAGGCAAGTAATACATCCAGAACAAAATGACACCAAGGCTGGGAAAGGAATTTGAAATCTTGATTGGGATGAGTAATCGTGCTCTTAATTGCTATCAGAAATTACACATACCATGACAGGTAGGACCACATGGCAAACAGCTGGAGTTGATTAATTCTAGGCTCCTACCTCAAAAAGAAGCAGCCTCTCTGCATGTCTCTTATCAGTTCTTGGACACCACCACCACCTCTAATGCTTAGTACCTAGGTGACATCACGTTTTTGTCTTGTCCCACTGCAGAATACACATAGTTCCCAAATTTTCATTCCCTGTGTGCTCCTGAGGCAGTTCTTTGTTGTTGTGCAAAGCCCTTGCACAACCATGCAAATGAGGAGGAGGTTTCCTGCATGCCCTTTTATCCCCAAAGTGCTGCCTAAATCCATTTATCCTGTATTTCAGTGACATTTTTATTAGCAAATGACTGTCAGTAATCCAGCTAGGAAGAAAAACAGTGTCTGAGGAAACGGGAAGAGAATGTACTGTGATGCAGCATCATCAGGGCACTGGAGGGCAGCAGCAGGATCAAGCCTGGTTGGATGGATGAAGAGAAGACACATACCCTTTGGAAGCAATGTTGGACCTTGCCTGCAGCAGGAAAACACTCTGCATCTTTTACTAAAAGAGGTTCCTTCTTCCTGGAAAAACACTGTAGGTCCTTAGATGATGAGTCAGGACACCTCCATATTGGCTCATTGCTGGCTGAGATTTAACTGATTTAATCTGAGACAGCCTTGTTCTTACACACAGTCACAATTACACATATTCAACATCTCTTGTTGAAAAGCAAAGATTTAAAAGCAAAAATTTCTGGCATTTACAAAGGCTTGGGCTGGAAGGAGACACTGTCAAAGACCTGCCAAGTAATTGCTGGCTTCAGCAAAGGCTAAGTGAAGGAAAGAGGTTCTCACAACCCTTTATAACATACCCTTGTAAATTATTCTTCGTGTGTCAACAGTGCTGGAGGACTGTGACTGCTCTTGCTTTCCACATCAGTTCTTGGGATAGTGATTGTGAAACCTTGACCCTTAAGGGAAAAAACATCTGCAACCTGTCACAATGATCCCTCCTGAATTGCCGTAGTGATGGCACTTATCAGATCAACTATTGCTTCTAATAACCAACAAGGAATTTGTAAAGAGGTAAGCAGATCCCTTTTTTCTCCACATTTCTTTTCCAGGTTAAATATTTTCCCAGAACCCTAAGCTGAAAACCACCCTGAATCAAAAACAATCCTCCAATTCCCCAAAATGTGACAGAGAAATATCGCCTTTACATCTCCCACAGAGAAGCATAGGGAAACTGGTAATTTTAAGCCTTACAAGATATGGTTGTAACACACAGGGTTGTTTGGTTTTTTTGCCAGGTGGGAAATAAAAATAGTAAACATGAATTTCTGTATTCAGCTGCCTAACCACAAACCTCTTGATGCTTCCATTGCTAGGTAATCTGTGGCTTAAAACAAAAAGACACCTAGGGACTCCAGACTAACTCCCAGACAATATTCATGGTCCCTGTCTACTGTCAGCCTTCCTCTACCACCATTTTGCATCCTTCATTGCAGGATCAGAGTAATACAGAAACTCTTGCATATTGATGGAAAATTTACCCAGACCATCTGGCTATTTCTTTCCTGTAGTGCAAGAAAGGCTAACTGAAATTGCAAGTAAGCTCAAACTTCACAGCAAGCAAAAAGGAAATATAGCCTAGTTGTGTCACATATCCCTACTGCAGGAATCTCTTTAAGCAGCCTTTTTGTGCAAACACCAGTGATCACAAATCTCACTAACACCTTTAACTTCTGGGTCGCCCTCAAAAGTTTTCTCAACTGATGATCAAACTGATTTGGGTTCAATAATCTATCGAGTTTATCCCTTTTTAGCTTCTCTCCAGCTGGAGCTACCCAGACAGCATAATACTCTAGTTACTTAGGAAACAGAATTCAGCAACGGAGATTTTTTTTTCCCATTCTAAGCACTACTTCTAGGCTATCATTAAGCTATAATGTCAGCTCAGCTCATCACATAAGAATTGAAATTGCATAACTATATTTTATTTCTTAGGCAAGACCAAGCTTTTAAATACGTAAGGCATTTTGTTCTGCAGCCATTCAGCATACAGGACACTTAAAAGAACAAGAATGGATCAGGATCCTCGTAGATTCTCTTAATTCACCTCTGATTTCAAAGTCACCTTCTAAGTGTTCAAAATGCTACACTGTTAACTAACTGGAAGGAAATGTATTAAGAGAACCAAAATTTTACACTACATTTTAACTAAGGACTCTTGTGTTACTTTTAGAAAAGCTTTCTTTCCCATCTCCTTTGCTTTTCATCCTAAACTGTAGACTTTGTTTTCACCGTTCCCTGGATAACAGCTTATGGTTTTAGCAGTTCAGCAGCAAAGACTCCAGAGAATTCATCTATGTGAAACTGAGGTGCATCAGTTATAGAAACAAAAGCAAAAGGAAGGAGCAGTTATTGTGTCATTAAGCCCACTTTTGAAACTTCCAAGGAAACAGAGGATGCACACACTTACTGAACCTGTTGGTATGATAAACCTGGGGGTTTTTGTCTTTATTTTGTCCTTCACACCCCACTCATGACATATACCATGACACAAAGAGAAGTGAGAGACTGCCACACTATTCATTAATCAGTATGGTGTTTCAATCAACATTATTTCTAACATCTTTAAGCAAGGCTACAGAAAGGAAACAGAAACGGCTAAAGCTCCAGGACAACATTTGCCAACTGTCACCTTTCTGGCTACAAACAGGGCCCTGCCCTCAAAGAACAAAAAACTTCTATATAGAAAAAAAACCCACAAGTGGTGTGAAAACAAGTGGCATGGCAGTTATTTCAAAGTAATAGCAATTCACTTAGTCCATATAGCCTAAATAGCTGAACAATCAGGGGTTAAGACAAATACTATGGATGCACTCTGATATGATGTGCTGGTTTTGGCCAAGGTAGAGTTAATTTTCTTCACTGAGAGCTACTTATGGGTTGCATTTTGGATTTGTGCTGAATACAGTGATGATAGATACATTTTTGTTACTGCCAAGCAGGGCTAACACAGAGGTGAGGCCTCTTCTGATTTTGTACTGCCATGCTGGTGAGGTAGCTGGAGGTGAATGAAAAATTGCGAGGGAACAGGTTGCCCAAACTGACCAAAGGGATATTCCAGAACAGTATTTAAAGCTGGGTGCAAGAAGGAGGGAGGAGGGAACATTTGAGTGATGGAGTTTGTCTTCCCAAGTCACTGTGAGGCATGAGGGGGTCTTGCTGTCCTGGAAATGCAAAACACCTGCCTGCTCATGGGAACCAGTGAATTAATTCCTTGTTTTGCACTGTTTGCATGCATGGCTTTTGGTTTCCCTGTTGCCTTTATCTCAAACCCACAAGTTTTCTAGCTGGTGGGGAAGTGAGTGAGCAGTTACATGGTGCTTGGTTGCTGGTTTGGGTTAAAACATGGCATACACATTCATGTGAATTTTGCTGGGTTAAATCATCATTATGCATCTGAAAAGGAGTAATATGGTTGTTTGGGTACCTGTGGGAGACATTCCCCAGCGAAACAGCAGAAAAGCAAATCATCTTTCTGGAAAGCAGTTTTACAGGGAAGGCTTTGGGGTTATGGTGGACAAACAGCCGACCATGAGCTCAGGATGTGTCCTTGCAGCAGAGAAGGTTAACAGTCTTCTGGGCCACAGAAGGAGCGCTGCTGACAGGAGGCTGAAGGATTCTTCCCATCTACTCATCCCTGTTATGACCAAATCTGGAGTTATGTGCCCAGTTCTGGGCTTCAAGATACAAAAGAGAGATGGAGCTGCTGGAATGAGCCAGCAAAGAAGTGAGACAGCCATGAAGACATTTAGGATGTTCACGGACCTTTGATACAAGACAAGCCCAAGAGAGCAGGGACTGCTTAGCCTGGAGAAAAGAAGGTTCAAGGGGTTCCAGGAGTATGTGTAAACACCCAGTGAAACAGAATGAATATGAGGAAGACAGACAGGTGCCCAGTGACAGAAGAAGAGATAATGTGTACAAACTCAAGTACAGGGAATACAATTCAGATATTAGAACAAAAAAAATTAGTTGCAGAAAGTCACTGTGGAGTCTCCATCTGTGGAGATATTTAAAAATCCATGAGCCACAGCCTTGAGCAACCTGCTGTAGATAACCTTGTCTAAGAATGAGGTTGGTCTAGACAGTCCCTATAGATGAGCAACAACTTCAGTGCGTGACTCTGTGAGACCTCATAAGTGTTTTGAATTACATCTGAAAGTGATTGAAGTTAATTTTG
Source organism: Serinus canaria (assembly GCF_022539315.1). Taxonomy (NCBI): domain Eukaryota; kingdom Metazoa; phylum Chordata; class Aves; order Passeriformes; family Fringillidae; genus Serinus; species Serinus canaria. Next base: position 30,715,249 of record NC_066343.1, read on the forward strand.
CAAGGAAGTGGTGAAGAGGGCATGCCCAAACACATCTTGTATCTGAAGAAAAGTAAATTCTTAAATGCCAGACCTCTGTTACAGAAGCACCACCAACCATGTGCTAACCCCTTAATAGCTGACTGACATCAGCTTCCATGAAGAAAATGTAAACTCGCAAATCAACTTGCAAGAGTGCTGTTTAATTTTCAACTTGATAAAAAAAAATAAATGTCCTAAATATGGCAGGAAAAGTTGTGTGTTGGGAAAGTCACAGGATTAGGATTACTAAGGATGACTTCCAGAGAAACAGGAACATCTTAGGCCTCCTTAGTTAATTAAAGAATTATGGAAATTTGCACACAGCATTATTTGCACAGGTATGATAATTATGTGAAATCAAAAGCTTTTCCTTTGCAAAAATCTCATTTCATATTGTAGAGAAGTAGTACCCAAACCTGTCTTTCAAAATGTGTGCATGTGTGTATGCTTAGATCAGAGAATGATGCAAAAGTTCTTCCTCTCAAACACAGGTTTCACAGGAAACAGCAAGAGATTTACCTGAAACAGGCATGCGCTGAGGGAATTTTACAGGGTGGGGTTTTGGGTTTGGTTTTTACAGGGTTTGGTTTGGGTTTTTCTGGTTTTTTTTGGTTTTTTTTAAGTACTATTTGCGGCTGAGCCATATTTAGATTGAACAGACAGGACAACAGATTCCTCAGAATCTCTAAATCACAGCATGTCTCTTAATCACATCATCCAAACATAAGGAGCTAATCAAAGAGTACTGTTCTGAAGCAGGAATGGGTCACTCATTTTTGCAGAATCACTTCAGAATCAGAACTAAGTATGTTTTATTGATATCAGGGAAGATCATCAAGGCTATGATACAAAGCTTATGTCTGGAAAAAACAACCAAAACGTCTGACTTCCTCCTGCTACAGTTTCAATAAAAGTGAAACAGCCCTTCAGGAAGGTATTGTGTAACATTCAAAAGCAGTACTTCCATGTTTAAATATTAATACTGAATAGCTCTAAAGAAACCATCACAATTTATCAATTAACTCAAACTAACACACCTAACGAAATGGATTAGTGATTCCCTTTGTAACCAAAGAACAGATGCCAAGTTCAGTTGTGGAGCTCATTTGGAAACCACAGTATCTTGGAGAATATTGTTTTCTGGTCCTTTTAGTAATGTGGGGATCTCTGATAAGGACCATGAACATTTTATTAAATTAAGCAATTCTCAATGAAATTTAAAGGTCAGAGTAGATAAAGATAACTCTCTCTCCTTACTTTTCCTATCCACTCATCACAAATCCTAACACAACTGAGATAGGACGCATTTGTATGCATTTGTGCTTCCCAGGACAATCTATGAGTTGATGCTTATTTCTAGGTCAGTGAGAAGCTTATTTTCTTCAGCATTACCTTTTCTGTGATACCATGGGAAAGATACTAGGAGGATTAGAAGAGTTTCATTTACACACGTCAAGTGATGAGCCATGGATCATGTGTCCTGCACAAGTTAGGTAGTGGCAGAACACAAATGGATAAGAGGAAGGGGTAGAAAATGAGCACTCAAGGCTTCAGTTCACTTTGACTACAAATTAACACTGCTGAAAAACAGACAGCCACTGGGGACCTTTACTTCAGCCATTCCCCTTCCACAGACTCAACTTTCTCTGTCTCTGGTATTTCACTTCAATCCTTCTCTCTCCCTCTGTATACAACCTAGACAAAACATATTGCAAAACAAAACTATTTTTCTTGCAGGGAAACAAACTGGTAAACCGAGTAAATTCTCTCTAAAGGTACAGGAGATATTTAAGGATATTTGGAGGTATTTAGAACACCAACTATTTAGAAACATCATCACTACGGTAATGTGTCATTTCCCTCGCAGACACCCAGGTAGACTTTAAATGCTGATGTTGAAGGGCCTTTTGCCAGCTTGGTACTAACCCAAATGGAAGCACTATATTTCACTCTGCAGATGGGTACTGAAAACAAAAAGTGAATGAGCTAGATAGGTACTTTAACAGGAAAAGATTTTTCTTACCTTACAAGCTGCTGAATAGTCTTCTTTGGTGGATAATGGAAAGTACGTTTTCACAGCACACCGCGTCAGCCTCATTAAAATAATGTTTTAGCTAAAATCCTAGTCACCACATTTTGATCTCTGCAATCTCCATCTCTACACAGTGACAGCTCCTTTCTAGCTACATAGGACAGTACAAAACTTGCACACAAACCATCATCAATCTCCTGGTACCTGCACATTTGTGCAATAAACGGATAAATCCTTTCCTATCATCTCCTTCTAGCTTACAATTAGCAATTCATATTTGTAAGTGAATTCTTCACTAAGCACATTATTTATTTCTTTGCACTGGTATCGTGTCCTTTTAACACAACTTAAACTAAAACAATAAAGTTCCCCGTGAAATTTATGTGGAGACATCATTTTCAGGTGACATTCATTTCATCTGATAGTAGACCGGTAGTCCAATATCCTGGATCTTTGGAGCTCTCTTATTGTTCATGGAATCACAGGATTATGTAGGTTGGAAAAGACCCTAAAGATCACCAACTCCAACTTCTAACCTAACACTGTAAAGTCCATCACCAATCACACCCTGAAGAGCCATGTCTACCTGTATTTTAAATGTCTCCAGAGATGCTGACCCTACCACTTCATTGTTAGAGTCTGTTCCAATGCCTGAGAATCCTTCTGCTGGGTTTTTCCACATATCCAAATTAAACCTCCACTGGAACAACTTAAGGCCATTTCCTCTCACTCTGTCCCTTGCTACCTGGGAGAAGAGACCAGCACCCAGGGGGCTAAAACCTCCTTTCAAGGGAGTTGTAGAGAGTGATGAGGTCACCTCTGAGTCTCCTTATCTCTGGGCTAAACACTCCCAGCTGCTTCTCATAGGACTTGTGCTCCAGACCGTTCACCTGAGGACTTCCTCAGCAGCTTTTCTAGGACTTGTGCTCCAGACCTTTCACCACCTCCTTGCCATTCTCTGGAATATGCTCCAGCACTTCAATGTCATTCCTCTAGAGAGAGGCCCAGAACTGGACACAGGACTCAAAGCGTGGCCTCGCCAGTGCCATGTACATGGGGACAATCATTGCCCTGGCCACACTATTGCTGATACAGGCCAGGGTGCCACTGGCTTTCTTGGCCACCTGGGCACACTCCTGGCTCATGTTCAGCTGCTATCAATCAGCAGCTCCAGGTCCTTCTCTGCTAGGCAGCTATCCAGACACGCTGCCCCAGCCCGTAGCACTGCAGGGGTTGTTGTGACTGAACAGCAGGACTTAGCACTTTGCTTGTCATTTGTTACTGAGGTTTTTAATTGCCAACCACAACTTCCATGTCATGACAAATGAGAAACCACCACTGGGTTAATCTGTTATTGAAAATGATCCTATAGGTGTTTTTCCAGACTGAAGCAGGTACTGGCATTTTATAATCAGTTTCTGAAAGGTGTCGAACACTCCTGATGGCCTGTCAGTTGTATCTGATTTCTACACATCAGAGTTAATGTTCTAATCTTGTACTGTGCCATGCACTTTTGATTCAGTACAGTTAATATCTTTGAGGTGTAAGATATTCACTTCATTCATTAGTTTGCAAAACTCCTCTGCTGTAAAAAAAAAAAGAAAAACCAAAAAAATACACACTTCTTAGCTGAAAGATATTCTTCAAATATTTTCTGATGGACTCTTTCATTCTCCTTCTGCTCTGCGACCTTTCATGAAACCTAGCAGGAAGCATGAACAACTATTTTCTGATACATGAGTGTATGCCCAATAACCATAAATATCATCAGATGACACCCTTTCATGCTGATATCTACATGATGAGATGATTGACACAAACATACAACACAAATGTGCAGAGACAGAAGCTGCGGGATGGTTACCGGGTACCTCTGGCTTGGGTAGGGTAAGGCTTTGCAGACTTAGTCTCAGTTCCATTCATAAACCCATTTCACATTCTGTACAGGTTTCATTCTCATCTGACTGCATTATTCTGCAACTGAAACCATGGTGAAGCACTTCTGCCACTGCCTTTGAAGACACACAGGCCATTAGGATAAGCTATTGCTTCAGTCACTCATAAAAGTAGTAATTGCATTGATGGGAAACAGATTGTCTGGAAATGTCGTGAGTTCACTTAAGTCCTGTTGAAGATGAAAACAGACAACTGGATCAAAGAATAGAATTTTAAAGCATAATTTATATTCCAGTTTTGTTATACAAGGTTTTACTTCAGTGTGGATATGTGTTTAAGTAGCACACCTGTAACTACAAGGAAACACCTGATGCTGCACATGCAAAGGTCTGTGTTAGTAGTGTCAATGTGTCTGGGTCAGCCAGACCCAAAAAATGCCTTCAGCTTGGGGCAGAACATCAGACAAATGCAGCTCATCATGCTGCTGACTCAGATCCCTCTACAGACAGAACTTAGGCTTTCTCTCACACATACTTCACACAAATATTTTAATAAACAGGCACTGTGATGGAGCACTCTCTTCCCCATTCCACACTTTTGCCTGTGTCCACTGCAGAAAAGCACTATGTTGTGAGTCTTCACAACCTTTGCAGCTGTGCAAAGAGGGGCCTGAAGGAAGTATCTCTGTTCCTGAGACCAACACACGCAGCAGGCAGGCTCCTGAGGCTCCTTTTACCCACCTCCTACCAGTTAAATCCTGCTACAAGGCGGCAAGAGGAAAAAGCAAAAAGCTGGAAACAAAAGCAATCATCAGTCTTCAGCACCAAGCACTAAGGGAATATTCAACCACTGTGACCTCAGTGGCTACAGGCAGCTTGCACAGGAAGAGAAATGAAAATGATGCAGACATAATGGGGAGTGATTCTGGGGTACCAGACTGAGCTGCCAGCTGAAGAGTATAAATGTGACTCTGCTTTTGGAGGGATCATTACTACTCCAAGATACCTGGATCATTACTACTCCAAGATAAGTCTTCTGCCTATGTTGCAAAATGTGTGCCACCCTAGCTAAAATGCACTGTGCCTTGCTTTCAGGCACATTGTATAAATACATTTCCAGATGCACTACATGAAAATAGCAATCCACACACTGTTCTTTTGAACTAGGACACAAATCTTTTCCCTGAAAGACAAGGTGCCTTTTATTACTTGGTAAGGGATTAGGAGACATCTTAAGATTAAGAAGATTTAGAGCAATTAAGACAATCTAAGTTTCTGTTACTGCCTCTGCTCCAGAGCAGCTGCATGCACCTTTGGGAGGTTCTCCCATTTCTCCTTCTCAGGAATTCTGTTCATCTTCACTGTTTGCATTGTAAAGCTGCTGGATGCAGGCAATTTTGAGCCAGACCTACATCTGGAAGGGTGTCTCTTCAGATCTACATCTGGAAGGGCAGTCTCTTTTTCAGGGGAACACTCCATGCAAGCCCAAAACTATAAAGCAGGAGCAGGTCCCTGTATAGCATACATTCAGTGCCTTCTGCTCTGGTTTTGATCAATAATCCCTAGCAAATGCTTGTCTTGTCCTCCTGCAGCTGGGAGCAGCATCCTCGCTGCTCCCAGCTGAGATGTAGCTGTAAATAATCTCTGAAAAGGCCACCTTTCTAGTTCATGGAGGTCTACTCCAGCTAGTCATGGATCTTGGGATGAGATTCTTCAGGCCAAGTGGAAACACCTACCTCAGCAGGAGAATTCTCCTCTGGACTTGCTCACCTGATATCTACTGATGGAGAAATGCATGTAGCATCTTGTTCACAGGAGCCCACCTGCACTGCAGCATTCCGGCATTAGTCACATGCAGCCTTTTTTTTCCAGCAGAAAAAAAAAAAAAGACTTTGAAAGCAGATCTGCTTGCCACAATATGTATTAGCCTGTGATTTATGATTGTTTCAGTCCTGGTTTCCTGCTTCAGAGAAATTATTCACTTCAGCACAGAAAGAACAGCTGAATAAAAAAGAAAATTGCTAACTGTGTAAATCTCTGCTGCTCTAACAGATTTCCTAAATTCATCGTGGTGACAGATTCCAGACCTTCTCTGCTGCCTTGGAAAATGATGGTCTTCTCCACGGTTTCTGACTGACAAGGGTGATGAGTCTATTTAGAAAGCCCAGAAACATCAGTCTGTAGGATAATCTTGCTGACTGGAATCTTCCTGTTGCTTTAAAGAAAGGCCAACAGAGATTGAAGCAACACCGTAACAGTACATTTGGTGACACGGTTAGTACATATACACAGAATGTTTCTCAATTGGCAGCCAGCACAAACCTATCTGAAGACAGGTTGTGAGACTGAAGCAGTCAGAAGAACAGGACACCTCTCTTTGGTGGGAAGCAAGTCACCTGTCTCTGTTGCCATGGAGGGGAAAATGCTGCTCCTATATGGACTTCCAAGTTCCAGATTAGTCATGTTGTACCTGGGGCAGGAGTGGAGGAGGATGTGAACCTTTTAAAGGTCTCTTCCAACAAACTATTCTGTGATTTCTTACCAGATGCCTTAAAATAATATGTTAGCACCAAAGCCAGATGGATTTAAGTAGTACTAAGAGCAAGAAGTTTTTTTCATTAAAAAAACCCCAAAAAACCCACAAAATCAAACAAACAAAATAAACAAGACCAGACATGTTAGCAAGACATTATGTTGCTTCCCCAGGGACTTGGGTGGGAGACTGCAAACTGTTCCCCTGTTCCCCTGAAGATTTTCTTAGAAGGCTTGTCTCCTTGAAATATTGTCAGGAAGAAATGACACTGTGTAAGGGCAGTGAGATTAGCCATAAGCTAAACCATCACTGAAACACAACATCTTCACACAGGAGAGTTCTAAAAAGATTCAGTCAAATCTTCAAAAATCTTTATGAGCTTTTCCCATGCAGTGGGGGAATTTCTACATAGCAGCAAGAGAAGTTTAAATAGCTCTAATGAGCTTCGCTGGTAAAAATACTTACATAACATGAAACATAGGAACTCCTTAGAAATAATTACTTCACCTTCACTTATTTTTCTTAACATACTTCAAGAAATGTGGATGCTTGGTAACAGCAGTGCAGCAATACACTGGTGCTGTGGTGCTTCTTAGTAGCTACAGTGATTTCAGTGGGATGATACTATACCAAAGAAAAACATTCTTTGGAATGCACCCTTACTAAAGTCAGGAGCTTGTAAGTCCCACCTTACTGAACAGAATCTAGTTTTCTTTGAAAAAATGTTAACATAATTTCTGTCAGTGATCTGTTATGTTTTCTCAAGACAGAGGGCCAGTAGGCAGGCTGTGAATGGAGGAGACAGGGTTTTAATAAGAAGCTGTGGAACTTTCATAGTGAAGCAACACCAGTGATTGCAGACACATTGTGACCAGCAAGAACTCTTTAAATTTGGGTTGCTCTCAGTAGTTTCTTTATACACCCACAAACAGAAACATAACATACACAACTCACACACACACAAGCATTGTATCTGCTAGCCAGAGTAGCTCTCTCTCTTCTCTCAGCAGCTAGGGTTATTTCAGTTCTTTGTGGGAGTTCCATCTAAGATGCAGCACTGATGGAACAGACCAATCTCTCCAGAAGAAAAAATTAGAGACTATATGTCTTAAGTGTGTCTCTAGGACTTTAAGAAAAAAACTACCCAAAAAGTCATCACCTTCCCTTAATTTAAAAAAAAAAAAATCACTTCAGAGATGTGACATCTCAAATCACTTGCATTGTAACCACCACAGGCTTGTTAACAGATTTGACATCACATGACATCACTGAGGATTCTTTTTTAATAACATTTAGTGGACTATTTTTAGAAATCTGCAAAAATTATTAGAAGTACCCAAAAATAGGAGAAGAAGCACTGCTAGACTACTTGGTCCTTTGTAAGGTCAAAGCTTTCAAGAGATCTGAGATGTCAAAACTGACATGAAAAGAAAATAACTGAAGTCACTTTCAGTCTAAGATTTAGGGGTTTATTTGAAACAAAGTTATAAGAAAGATCACTGGCAAGGCAGTCATAGATGTATTACATTGTTTTATATTCTAACAGACCATAGATGCAAACGCAAAGTTGAAAACACATTTTTTAAAAAATTGAGGAAAAACATAAAACAAGAGAAGTAACTTATAGGAAATATCTGCTGAACAGTTGTTCATGCTTCAAGTATGATAATTAGGTAAGACGTGTGAGGTTCTTTTCAAAGCTGTCATTGTTTAGTTATTATGTGGTGGCTGTTTCTCACCTTCAAACCTTTGTTCTTGCAAGATGCAGATTCAGTATGAAACCTTTGCTCAGCATAAACTTCCATAAATAAGTTGCCTTCACAAGCATGTAGCTAAAGAATGTCAGAACGTAAATCCCTAGGTGTCTGGACTAAGGAAACACAGCTCCCATATTTGCCCTGAGGCTATTGTCTCTTTTCCTGCACTCCACACTCTGGTTTAGCCTTTTGTGTTGATTAACACAACTCTGAACTCCACATCATTATCTTCCCCTTTATGAAGGTACTTCACACTTCTTTCATTGCCTGCAAATGTTCTTCAAGGATCTCACTACACAGTTTGCAACTCAGGCCTCTGAACACCTCAGCAGAAAAATGGCCTCAGACTGTGAGCAGTAAGTCTAATGTGACATCCAGAAAAACCACCTCTCAGACAAACAAAGTCCACTTCCTTAAAATACCTGGAAAGAGAAAGAAACATCTATCCCCAAATTGAGGCATGTATCTTTCTGTTGAACTCGTTCCTACCTTGTAGGTTAGCTTTCTCTTCCACTCCATTTGAGCTTCTGGGTCCTGAAGACCCCTATGGGTCCCACTCTCAAAACAAAGGCTGCTCTTTGTTTTTACATGGGCAGAAACAGATTTGTGATACAGCTCCCCAGGTAGTCCTTGTTGACAAGTCTAAGGCCACTCCAGCTATCTAACATTACTGAAGACTGTACTTCAGCTTTGCTCTTGGTGCCTCTTTCATATCCTGGTGTTTTGTTCGGTCTCCATCGCAGTGGAAACTGCACAACCCATTCTGAATACACAGATCTCAACACAAATGTTCCTAAAGGAAGTTAGGTAAATTTTCTTGCAGAACTTTATAGTAATTTGCTTCATGAGACAAGAGCCCCACAGGACTGATGAACACTCAGGGAGCAAAGACCTCCTCTAAGTCACCTTGTAGCCTTGACTGAAGAAGATGTGCTTGTTCTATTTTCAGTCTTCCATCAGTAGCTCCTTCTTTCACCCTTTTTAATATATAGGCCATGCCTGCTATTGATCCACACATTTTTCAGCATAGTATGGAGTTACCTCAGTCTATAGAATTACTCAGAAAAGCTCAAGGGATCAGGAAATAATTGAACAAGAAAAATAATTGGTGTAATTTCTGTACTTTTTACTTTTTACTTCAGGAGAGTCAAAAGAAAATTGAAGGGCATGAAACAGTTTTTGAACCACAAGAAAATGGTTTTTGAAAACTTTTCTATGAAAGACTTTAAACTGTTGCCTAATTTGAGATTTTGTGTCCTCATTTAAGGACAAAAGATGACAAAAAGAAGATTTCAAGATTTCGCAACTCTCTGTTAACCTCAACTCAGAGAAATATTACATAAATGAAAAGGTAACAAACAATACAGTACTAAATCAAAAAATATTTTTATGTATGCCTATCTAGTGAAGATGACAAGGAAAGAGTTGTTCTGACTGTTGCTCTGACTCCTTGAATTCATCTGGATTTACATGGAGAAAGCTTACTATGTAAGCAACACAGCTGCATTCACCCTGCATTCACTACTTGTATGAATGTCACCTTCTCCCTTGCTCCAAAGGAGATATTCCAGATATGGTTAGGGCTGCTCAGACAGCTATAGCTCAAGCAAGCACTTCTTTTTCCTTTGGGCAATGTTGTCTATTGTTTTAAGTCTACTAAACCTTTTCTCCAGACACACTCTATCCCTCTTCTTTCCCAAATGGAAGGGACAGCAGGAGTGTAAAACACAATCCTCCACAAGGCTCTCTTTACAAGCCACAGACACACTTGTTGCCCCTTCTGAGCAACAGAAAAGTCAGAGTTTGAAAGAGCCTCTGAGGGGACAGCCCAAAAAATTGATACAACCCTGTGGTAAAGGTAGGGCAGGAAGTATCATACATACTTCTGTATATATGATCAAACCCAACACAACCAAGAGGGATTATATCCTGGTCTCTCCAAGCATTTTAAGGTAGGGGCAGCAGAATCCCTGAGAGCCATGAAGAAAGGACAACCATATTCATTTGGTGTATAAAATGACTGCTTCCCATACCATGCTAAAAAGCAGTTTTTGTTTTGTGGCAAATAGATGTTTTAGTCAGGCACATTGGTCCTTTGTATTCACAGATTCACATCTAAATTACTACCAAACCAACTGTTTTACAAATGTGCAGTATTCTGTGGTTTGTCAAGTAGCTTAATCATGTTATGCAGGCATCACATCAGAGTCTCTAACCTAGAGGAAAGATGACTATCAAATTATCTTTTTCCATTTTTTTCACAGTAAAAAAAAAAATGGAAACTCCACTCTGTAGGCTATAGTGAATGTAAGTATGACTTAATATGTCATTACTGCCAAAATGGAAGCAGAAATAGTGTCATTCAGACTTAAGAATGGACTAACTGGAAGTAACTTGAGACTTTGGCAATAGCTTACCTTGAATAGAAAATTCTACAGCTCTGAGTTTGGTCCTGTTTGATGTTTCTGTCACCTGTCCTCTGGACTCAGGAGTAATCCACACACATGTGCACTGATTCCACTGACCTCTCCTTGCTGTGACTCTGAGCACTGCAGTATTAGCAGTTGGTAGGAGGAGAGAAAACTGTTGTCAAATGTCAGGACAGTATTTCTGGCAGCTGCAGAGCTTCTCCTGAATCTGCTGTAAATGTATGCTCACAATAGTAGCTGATGTAGTTGAATTAACCCAGATGAGACATATTCAAGGCAGGTGCTCTAACACATTCCTTTCCAAGTGCTTGCTAACGGTGCTGCTCAACCCAGGTATTCCTAGCCAGCTGGGAGCCCACTGGCTACCCAAGACTTCCAAGAGACAGGAAAATACCAGAGCATTTCAACACATTTGTGATTATCTACAGAGTCATCAGATGCAGAACCAGTGTACAATATTAGTGATGTCCTTCCCTACCCAAGGCCAAGAGAAAAAAAGCCCTGGATTTTTAATACCTACTTACTATGGCAGGATGTGGAATTTCCATGTCATAAAATCCCCTCATCCTTGAAGGATGCCCATCCATGTCCACTAGCCTTGAGACCCAAGGGACCACAAGTACCAAATATAAAGCTTTCATTACCAGGCCCTTATGCTTCATCTGGAAGAGACTGGTATGAACTCCTCTGTCAGCAAGGCAGTAAACCCATGCTTTCACAGTGAAACCCAGCGATGACAAACAGAATGCATCATTTGCTAAAAGTGACTTTTTCAGGTTCAATTTTTTTTGTACCCTTAGTACTTGCTTTGGAATCAAAGGTCACTGGAGCAAGGCTGACATGACAGCACAATCAAAATCCTTTCACAGCTATAGCTCATTTGCTGTTTGAAACATAATCCAACATGTAGCCTGCTGTAGTAGCTGACATGTAATGCTGTAGTCATGCACAGACACATGCAGAGGAAAGGAGGGAAAAGCACAATTACAAGCTTTGCATAGAGAAGTACTGGTCATTCCAATAGCCAATTAAATATAGTTATGATCCTCACTTACAACCAAGAACTGCAACCATAAGGAGGGATATCAAAAGGACAGCTTCAGCATTGAGATATTTAATAAATGCTCTCCAGAAGGATCAGGAGGAGGGACTGTTATTTTCAATCCGTCTGTGATTACAACTGCAGTTGGATTCAACCTGATTTTTGCAGGCATATGGGCTGCAATACTAAAAAGCCATTTTTTTCCTGCGAAAAGCTAAGAGCTCGCCATTCATTCTATGCTTTGGGGGAAAAGTGAAGAAAAATATTTAAAGTTAATATATCCTCAGCTATAGGAAGTGAACATATTTTAAACAGAATCAAAAAATGCATCCTAATCAAAGATCTTTGGAAAGACCTTCTAGCAGTGGAATAAAGTTTATGAATTCACCCACAGCAATAGTCTGAAGGAGTAACCTAAGAGAAGAACAGTGGATTTTGTGGGGTGTGTAAGCAGATATCACCTGTCATGAATAGGTGCACATTCACGTTTATGTTTAATTTGGACTCCTTTTGCACTATATGAAAGGTCTATGCAGCTTGTCAAGGTAAGTGAGATGACATGAAAGTGGGTCATCAAGAATGATAGGAATGTGACAGCCTGGCTACAAGAAACTATTAATGGAACTTTCCAGTCTGGGAAACAGCTTGCTGGAGGTCCTCAGAATTGGGAATGACTGGGAGAAGGAATGACTTCTCACTGTATCTTTAAACAAAAGACCTACACAGGACCTAAGGAGAAAGCAAGTTTCAAAGAGTTTCAAACAGTCTGAGGAAAACTCTGAAGAAACAGAAGAATGTGGTTGTTCTTCAAGCAAGTAACTGCCCTGTTAAGCTCCTTGCCACAGGATGTTGCAAATCCAAAACACTATCATGGCATGGAGAGGAGAACAGAGAAGCTCTGGAAGAAAATGGAAGAAAAAAAGAGGGCTGCTAAATATAGAGAAACTGCTTTCTGACAAAGAAGTTCCTGAACCAGTACAGCTGGAAACTGGAAAAATATCTTGGGAAACTGCATTCTAAGCTTCCTCTATTCTTATAGCCTTCACTATAGCCACAAGCAGCCATGAAGAATG